>NC_083408.1:4499260-4569933 GCF_020745735.1 Hemiscyllium ocellatum | reverse complement strand
TTCCTCGCTTAACCTCTTTTCCTATATTTAGCTTCCCAGTGCTTGTACTAATTCACCAACACTCTGATTTCATGGGGACTATTTTGTGGCAGTGAGAACACAGGAGCGTTTTACTTTCTCTGATCCCTTCAAGAGGGTCGTTTGTAGACTATGTTAAGTTATTATTATGATCATCACCGAGTTCTACCTTTTCTTTCCACGTGAGGTTTCCCTTTTCACCGATTTATATCCTTAAATGATTGAAACTGACTTTGGAAGCCAAACTTCGACTTACCGACTAACTAATAAACATCACTAATTTCACCTGCTCGTATTTGCGTTAACTCAATGCTTTTTAACATGAATTCTCTTTGTGTCAGAAAGTGAAATGTTGAACTTCTATCTATGGTCCAATGTCTGCATTTCGAATTCCCTCCATCATCCTTTCCTCTCTCTTTCTCTCTTATCTTTCTCTCTTTCTCTCTTTTCTCTCTCTATCCTGTGCTTTTAATAGCAACTCCTATATTTTGCTTCTAACTCAATGGTTTAATTTTTAATCGTATTTTAGCCAGTTCCAAAAAAGTCTGATGATATTTCTGGCAAAATTAAATGCTCAGCTATTTCAGGAATTATCTCTCATTTTCTCAAGGAAGGAGGCTGCTCCAGCTCCAGCTTCACCTGCAGCTCCAGATTGTCTGGTACATGCAGCAGCTTGGCATTAATCACCTTTTGCAGAAACCTCAATGTGATTCCCTTTGTGACTGACAGAGCCATTGCTATCTTAAGCACATTAAACCAACTGAATCCAACAGTCAAATTGAAGGAATGGAAAATTACAGCCAGTCAGGCACCTTTGAGGAGCAGGAGAATCGGCGTTTGAGGCATAACCCGTTCCTCACAAGTCCTGATGAAATGTTTATGCCTGAAAAGTCCATTCTGGTGCTCTTTGGATACTATTTGACCTCCTGTGCTTTTCCAGCACCACGCTTATCGGCTCTGATATTCAGCATCTGCAGTCATCACTTTCTCCTATCCGGCACAAATGACACTAACAGTTACCATTCACTGTCTTCGTGTCCAACAACCGGAATCTAAGTCTGGAACATTGAAATAATTCCCCCACATAGCCTCCAATCTGTTATGGAGCAGGCCATTTTGAGAAGGCAGCCTAGATCCTAAGTTTATTCTTTGCTTTTAGAGATGCTGCTGGTCAAACCGCTTAGTTAAAAAAAAACAGAATTTAGAGAGTTTTCAGATGATTTGTAGCTCAGGTTCAGGATCTGGATTTGTCGCTGAGGTAGAACTTTGTTTTTCAGACATTTTGTCACTATACTGCGTATCATCATCGATGAGATTCCAGTGAACCACTAGTGTTCGTGAGCAGCTTGTTATTTAAAATGTTATGTTTCTTTGGGTTGGCGACGTCATTTCCTATGGTGCTGCTATTTTATGTGTTGATGTCAATTCCAGTTCGTTTCTCTCAGAGGGTTGTGAATCGGGTCCAAGTTAATGCAATTATGGATAGATTCCCGGATTCAACCAGTAAACTTCATGACAATAGACTTTACTCACTACCACAGTGAACCATGAATGGGCAGACACTTTACAACGAGCTGTAGTCATGAGACAGCGACAAGCACAGAACGAAACTCTATCAACAAATACATTTCCCTCTTCTCTTGGTTTCAACTTCACACCGTATCCCAAACGATGTATCATTCTCTCTTTCCTCTCCAGGTCCCAATTTCTCTCTCTCTCATCATTTCATTCTCTTCCCGAGTCGTTCTCCCATTCCCAATCTACCTCTACCCCAGATTCCAATATCCGGTGAAATTGAGTATGCATGGAAATAAAGCATATGTTTGAAACACTACAACGATTTGGTTTCACGAATGGATGATCAAACATTTCCCGAGAGACTTTTGCGCATGTTCCTCAGTGTCAACTCAACTGTACGTGATGACGTAGGAGGGAGGGAATGAACATAATGAGTTCATTCAAGAATCAAGCTTCACTCAGTAAACTGAGGCAGCAGTGGCATTTCAGGTTTCATCATCTTCAGTCTAAGTTGCAGGGACTTAAACATAGTCGACAATTTGGAGCAGAAACATTCGTGTGAACGCTCCGAAATTGCCAAGATTCAGGAAAGGTTTAATCAGACTTCATTCAATCTGTTTCATTTAGGCTGTTATTGCTTTACCCATCCGTTCTGAGTGTCAATCAACTCACGGTCTGGAAACGTCTTCTGGCTCCAACACCTCTCTGGAATGAATTGTTGTCAATAAACAGTTGTTCGTCGACTCCTGTAAACAGTAAACTCTAGGATGCATGACATTCATTTGTAACAGGATTCATTAATTGGAACATGATCTCTACCTTTACTATAAAAATCTGCATTTAACCATTATTGTGTAATTATATTCAGTAGCTTCATTTTAAAAAGAGGGCTGTAAAGATTTTCGAGGCGGTTCAGAAGAGGTTTACTCAATGAATGTGTTGAATAAGTGACTTGTGCTATGAGAATAAGTGGACATAATGGGCTTGTTTCCGCTGGAATTTGGGCAGGTTAAGAGTAACTTGATGAAAGTGTATAAGGTCGCAAATGATCTTGCTGAATATGGAATGGATTTTTTTTCCCGGTCAGTGAGTTCTAGGAGAGGTGGTTTTAAATTTAGTGAAGGGTTACCCTTTTTGGACGGAGATGAGGTGATTTCTTTTTAGGGCAGTGTAACATTGGAACTGTCTCTCCCAGAAAATGATAGTGATGTGGAAAATGAATATTTTTAAGTCACTGGAAGATTTATTACCTTGCTTAACAAGAATCTAAGATTATGGTGGGCAGATGGGAATGTGCAGCTCAAAATATAAGCACACCAGTCATAGTCTTCTGAAATGATGGAGTAGGGTCGAGCGAGCACATGCCCCACTTCAGTTCCAGTTTCACGTGTTCCCATGTGATAAACAGATATCTGAATCTTTATTAAGTTTTTATTATCATTAAGCTTAAAGTTGACAGCTGTCATTTCTCTCTCTTCCTATGTCTCTGATCCCCAATCGCAATAATAACAAGCTCACAGATTCTTGTGCAGACAATCTTAACTGCATTCTAAGTCCAAACCTGTTCATTGACCTTTGTCAACATGAATGATAATAAACTGAGAGATCCAGGAGTGAAACTACGGTCACAGGTTTCAAGGAATCTGAATTCTAAATTTGTTTTCATTACCAAATTGTGTGACGTTGTGTTTCTTATCAAATTATTTTAAAATGTCGTTAACTGTTAAATTGTGGAATTTATGACGAACAGTGGGACTTGACTCTGATTCCTGTTAATTCTTTCTCTTGCTCCAAAATGTTACAGAAATGGTTTGACAGCGTCTTCTGAGCAGGTGCTCTGCTTCGGTCTCATTATAAAGCAGCCTTTAATGGATCTGAAACTGAAAGGTAGGAATTGGGGAGGTTCTGGAGTCCAAATACTGTATGTGGTTCTGCAGAATCCGGACTGTAGGAAACAGAAGCTGCTGTAAGTCTACGATCGTGTGAGATTGTTTTGATGCTATTCGTTATCTGATATTCTGCATGAATGTTTTCCTCTAAAATTGTAATTAGTCGAGACTTTAGAATATTAATTACTGCATTACTAACAAGCACTGCATGTTGATACTGCTATCGAAAACATAGAACTCTGGGGGATCACTTTGATACCAATCATTTCCCTTCTGTCAAGAATGTGTAATGTCAGCCTCACGGTGCTTGTGCTGAGTATCTTTGCACAGCTGTCATTAGAAACGACTCATTGAAAGTTTTTCACTCAAATTTGTCCCCTATGTCTCCCGCCTCTTCCTGATATGTAGAGGTTTGTGTGAGTGTTTGTCATTCTGAAAACATAAAACAAAATGTGATCCAACCACAATAATCGTTAATAATTTAACAATTATTGAAATACTATCTTAATCTGATTTATAATTGTAATAATGTATTTATTTTCTGTTTCATCTTCAATCTGTTTCACGTTGTTGGCAAATAAGTTCAGCTGAAAGTAAAAAAAAAACGTCGATTGGAGTTCGCACAGGAATCTACATTTGGACTCATTGTGTCAGTACCTAAATGTTTCACAATCTTCAAGGACAAAAAACCACAAACAAGACGAGAGCAACTTTCACATTGTAGGGGTGGAAAAATGTCAGAGGTTAGAGTATAAAAGATCATCATGTGTGAGATAATGAATGGTACGCCACATGGCTCCAGGCATACAGGAGCAGTGAGTAAAAGTCACACTGTCATCTCATGACATGGCCACCCCCTCCCCCACATAGAGAAACTGCTGGGGCCTGTTTTCAGTTAAGAAAAAAAAGCGTACCAATTGTTGTGAGATCAGAGAATGCAAGGTTTAAGCTGATGTCTCTGAGAGAAGACATACAAAAAGGCCATGAGGTATTAATGAGTCCAAATTGATAACACAGGAGACAGTGCCATAAATATGAAGAGATAATTTGAAGCTAGCTGAAACCAGCCGGAGACCCTCAAAAGACTTAGCATATGGACAGGGCTACCCTCGGATCAAAGTCCTAATATCAGGATATGCCTTTGCACCTTCTGACCAATTTTGACCTCACATGCCATCGATTAATAATTATAAAGCGATACACATAGCACTAAAACACAAATTGATTTAGGAATGTATATGAAACTTCAATTATGTGCAGGAATATCTATTCAGGTTTGACTGAGTTTGCCATGTTACAAGTAATAAAGCTGTGTTTTCCTTCAGGATGTCTGCACTCCGAACAATCAGACACAAATGTTTGCTCACAACACGGTATATGGACAAAGGCGAGTCATCGGTATGCTGTCTGCACAAACTCATGCAAATAATTATATTCTGTCTGTAAAAGTCATAACTATATTTGTATGACATGTTTCTAGGGGGGGAATGAATAGTCGCCAGTAGAGAGGGATGGTGGTGTGATGACTGGTATGTGAGAGAAAGTTATGCTCACATTGTCCAGCAGAGGGAGACTGCTGTTGCTGGTATGTGCGCTGTAATTGAGTGTTAAATACTTTAGCATATTTTGTTTCAAAATCTACTGCCCAGCTTTAACTACAGATGATAAAATGGAAGAACCGTTTGGTATCACATTGTCAGACATAAATAAAACTGCAGATGCTCCAATACACAGTAGATAAGCAGGGGGCTGGAATAACACAGCAAGCCCGGCAGCATCAGAAAGTGGAGGAGTCAACATTTTGAGAATAAACACTCTTCAGGACTGGGAGTGGGAGTAAGGCGAGCTGCAGGGTAGGTGGTGGGGGAATGTTATCTGTGGGGAGATGGGTTGAGTGATGAAGTAATGATAGGTGACAACAGGTACCGAGTACAGCCTGTAGAGTCAATGGGAAGAATGAGTCCAGGCAACAGCTGGAAGGAAGGGTCGGTCACAGGAATGGAAGGGAGCGGGAGGGGCTGGAAACGGAGTCAGGGGATGAGAAGGGAGATTATTTGAAATTGAACAACTCAATGTTGAGTCATCCGGAAGATGAGGTACTGTTCCTCCAATTTACGGTTTGAATCACTCTGGCAATGGAAGAGGCCACTGATGTTCATGTCCGAGAAAGAGTAGAAATGGAAGCTGAAATAGGCAGTGACAAAAGGTCAGGTCGGCCCCTCCAGGCCCGTCTCATTTGTCCAGTGGAAAGTACGAGTAAAAAGTGAGGTCTGCAGATGCTGGAGATCAGAGCTGAAAATGTATTGCTGGTTAAAGCGCAGCAGGTCAGGCAGCATCCAAGGAACAGGAAATTCGACCTTTCGGGCTAAAGCCCTTCATCAGGAATGAGGAAAGTGTGTCCAGCAGGCTAAGATAAAACGTAGGGAGGAGGGACTTGGGGAGGGGCGATGAAGATGTGGTAGGTGGAAGGACGTCAAGGTGAGGGTGATAGGCCGGAGTGGGGTGGGGGTGATAGGGTTAGGGGGACCTCTCCGCCCCCACCCCACTCCGGCCTATCACCCTCACCGTGACCTCCTTCCACCTATCACATCTCCATCGCCCCTCCCCAAAGTCCCTCCTCCCTACCTTTTATCTTAGCCTGCTGGACACACTTTCCTCATTCCTGATGAAGGGCTTTAGCCAGAAACCTCGAATTTCCTGTTCCTTGGATGCTGCCTGACCTGCTGCGCTTTAACCAGCAAGACATTTTCACCAGTGGAAAGTACCCCTAGTTTACAGTTGGACTCATAGTTGTAGCGAAGGTCACATTTACTTGTCGTATTCCCAGGAATGAAGTACATTTGTTTAACAATCTTTTCTTCAATTCTGACATTTTCATGCTATATGTTTTTTTTTAAATCGTGTCCATTCGTACAATTGCTTTATGTTAAATTGGAAATATGATATTTTCAGTTGTATGATGGTATCTTATCATCTTTATGAATCACAAACTCATAAGCCCTGCTGACGTAGATCAGCAATTCTGGGAACATTGTAAAGAGAAATCAAAATTAACGTTTTAGGTCCAATAACCATTCCTCAGAACTTCTGGACTTATCCAGCTTGCTGACATTACTTGTTTGTTTTGGTTTCAATAAATTTGTCGAAAACTCTTGTGCTCAGTTACTTAAGAACTTCGTGTTAATTTGTGTACTAAACTTAAGTTCATTTCTACAAAGAGCTAGTGTCCATTTTTGAAATAAACTTGTGTTCATTTATGCAAAAAAAACTTCAGTTGATTAGTATTGAAACTGTATGGCCTCTCTGGGTATGAAACTGCCGCGTTGTGCCCGTGTGTATTCCAAGTCTGGGTCCAGTGTGACTGGGACAGGGACAGGAGCAGGAACAGACCTGGGTTAAAACTTTGGTTTGCTGTTTTCTCCCACACTGGGTCTCATCCCACAAACATGATTGTTGTTGTGTTTCATACCTGTGGAGTAGAGGGTGCTAGGACCAGAGTGGATGAACTGGGATGTCGGAGGAGATGGGTTTTGAGTGACAGACCCTGTTAGCCACAATTGATTTGGCAGGTGGACTAATCGAGGTGAGTATCTGTGTGTCTCTGTCTACTAGTGGATAAGGAATTGGTCAGCATCTAGTGTCGTCGAGACACTGCCAAAGAAATGAAAGAACGGATATTTTCATGTGGTTCCTTGAGCATGCTGTCAATACCAACAAACATTAAGACTTTCATTGTGTGGGGGTGAGAAGGACAATACCTGTGAGATCCGTAGTGTCTGCCTGAAAAGGAGACAGAGACAGATGGGGAATAAAGTGTCCCCTGCCGTCCATTAGAAAGCCACTGACGCTCACGGTCAAATTCACTGCAGGTCCATATGCCCCATGATCTGCAAGGACTCCATCACATCCTCCCAGTCCCTCCAACCAGAAGGCATCTGTTGAATGATGCCTCCTTGCATAGCATTGCTGCTGAAATAGCTTGCTTATTCCATGACTGTGGTTTCCACCCCACTGTGATTGACTAACCTGCATCCGAGCTATCACCCGTACTTAACACCCTGTCCCTTCCCGTCATTCAGAGTAGCGTGATTAAGTTCCCCTTGCCCTCACTTTTCATCCTACAGGCTTCCGCATTCAAAAGATCATTCCCCACCATTTCAGAAAACTCAAGCAGAGTGCCAGCACAAAGCTTATCTTTCCCTCACTGCTACGATCAGCATTTCTCAGGGATCATTCTCTCTGAAACACTCACGACCATTCCACAACCATTAAATCCATTCACCTCTCCATGGCATCTTCCAATGTAACTGCGGAAGGTGTGGCACCTGACCCTTCAGCTCTTACTTGCTCACAATTCAAATGTCTAAATACTCTTTCCAAGTGAAGCAGCATTCCACCTGCACCTTGTGTATTGTATTCGCTGAACCCAATGTGGCATACTCCTCCTTGGAGATTCCAAATTCAGACTGGGTGACTTCCTTGTTGCACACTTCTGATCTATGCACAAGCATTACTCCAACCTTCCCATAAACGATTATTTTAATGCAGGCTCTGCTTGCATGCCCGTTTTTGTCCTCGGCATGCTGCAATGCTCCTGTGAATCACAGCATAAACTGAAGGAAGAAAACTCATCTTCAGACGAGGCACTTTCCAGATTTCTGAACTTAATAAGGTGTTCAAATCGTTCAAAATGTAAACCATTTCTTGAATTTAATTTAGCTTGTGACCATGCCCTCTCTCCCCGGCCCTTATCCCAGTGTCTGTCCTTTCAGGTCTGACATTAAGATATAGCATTGCTCTGTCTTTCTCGCATTCTGATCGCTTAATCTGAGCAATCAGCATTTTTTCGAAACCAGCGCACACTGCACCCACGAACCTCCCCAAATGTATCATAAAAATGCTGCCCCCCCCTCCCGACTCTTCTTTCCAGTGCTGATGAAAAGTAATCGCGACTTGAAACGTTCACTTCATCTCTCTTCTGTGATACTGCCTGTCCCACTGAAATATCCAACATTTTTTCTCAGGACAGATATCAGCATCTGAAATAAATTTCTCGTGACATCATCAAGAAGTTTGTAAATCATATGAAATTAGTAGTATAGTCAATAGTGAGGGGGAGAGCGTAAACTAGTGGAGAAAGTCAATAGATTAGTCAGATGTGCAGAACAATAGGAAATGGAATTGAATTCAGAAAATAATGAGACATGATGTACTTGGGGAAGAATTACACCATGAAAAGTAGGACTATGGAAAGTAGTGAAGATTATTGTGATTTGATACATAATCTTAAAAATAGTAGGGCAGATTTACGCTTCAGAAGCTAGATGGGATACTTGTGCTTATTTGCAAAGGCAAAGAATTAAAGAGCATGGAGGTTATGCTGGAATTTTAAAAATTGTTGATTAAGCCATAACTAGGGCGGTTGTCTCCACATGATCGGTAAAAAAAAAGTGAGTGCACTAGAAATGTGAAGAGGAGATTTTCTAGGAGACTGTGTCAAATGGACGTTCTGAGCCATGAGGGAATATCCCACCACTTATAAACTCTACCACCATCTTCTTTTGGGCAGATGATAAAAACGTTTTTTAATACACATAACTACAACTTCAAGAACAGTTTATTTCCCGCTGTTGTTATATTTCTGAATTGATATCTAATTCTAAAAATTAAGATCGTTGTTGTGGTTCTGTTCGCCAAGCTGGGAATTTGTTTTGCAGACGTTTCGTTCCTGTCTAAGTGACATCTCAGTGCTTGGGAGTCTCCTGTGAAGCACTTCTGTGATGTTTCCTCCGGCATTTATATTGATTTGTACCTGCCGCTTCCAGTTGTCAGTTCCAACTGTCCGCTGCAGTGGCCGGTATATTGGGTCTAGGTCGATGTGCTTATTGATTGAATCTGTGGGTGAGCGCCATGCCTCTAGGAATTCGTTGGATGTTCTCTGTTTGGCTTGTCCTATAATAGTAGTTTTGTCCCAGTCGAACTCATGGTGCTTGCCATCTGAGTGTGTGGCTCCTAAGGATAATTGGTCATGTCGTTTCGTGGCTCGTTGGTATTCATAGATGGGACCGTCAGCTGTCTTTCTGTTTGTCCTATGTAGTGTTTTGTGCAGTCATTGCATGGGATTTTGTACACGACATTGGTTTTGCTCAAGCTGGGTATCGGGTCCTTCGTCCTGTTGAGTTGTTGTCTGATAGAGGCTGTTGGTTTATGTGCTGTTATGAGTCCTGGTGGTCGCAGTAGTCTGGCTGTGAGTTCAGAAATGTTTTTGATGGATGGTAGTGTGACTAGTCCTTTGAGTTGTGGTATGTCCTACAGCCATGGCACTCATCCACAGATTCAACCAATAAGCACATCGACCTGGACCCAATATACCGGCCACTGCAGTGGACAGCTGGAATTGACAAACGGAAGCCGCAGGTACAAATCATTATAAATGTCGGAGGAAACAACACAGAAGCACTTCATAGGAGATGTCCAAGCACTGAGGATGTCACCTAGACAGGGGTTCGAAACGTCTGCAACACAAATTACCAGCTCGGTGAAACGAACCAGAACAACGAGCACCCGAGCTACAAATGTTCGCCCAAACTTTGAATTAATTTCGCTGTTGCTCTCTGTCCATCTTCTCTACAGCCGTAACGTGTAAGATTTGCTCTGTAATGTTACGCTAATGCACTATGTATGGGATGATCTGCCACGCAAAACAAAACTATGCAGTTTACCTAAGTACATGTGTCAATAATATATCAAATCAATATACGATTGAAGCAATGAAGCAACAGTGGTGATTTTTTTTAGAGTTTTATAACATTCTCTGAAACATTGATGGGATGCGTCAAAGATATTTCATTTCCATCAGTACATGTATCAATTTCCAGGTGCATAGATTTATAATAAAAGGGAGGAGGCTAAGACAACAGTTTAGGAGAAGCTTTCCCACTCAGGGGATTGTTGAAATATGGAACCTACTGCCTGATGATGCGTTTGATAATCCAGCGCTTTTAATCCAAAGTGGAACATAGCATAATTACACAAAGAACATAGATCCGTACAGCACAGTACAGGCCTTTCAGTTCTCGATGTTGTGCCGACTTTTTATGCTCCTCTAAGATCAAAGGAACTTGCACACCCTTCATGTTACTGTCATCCATGTGCCAATCCAAAAGTTGCTTAAATGCCTTCAAAGTATGTGACGCTACTACCACTGCAGGCAATGCATTCCAACAAACCACCCCTCTCTATGTAACGAGCCGGCCTTTGACATCTCCCCTAAACATTCCTCCAATCTGCAAAAATTATGCATTCCGTGAAAGTCATTTTCGCCCTAGGAAAATCTCTCTTGCTAGCCACTCTATCTATGACTCTCAACATCTTGTACACAACTATAAAATCACCTCTCATTATTCTTCGCTCCAATGAGAGAAGACCTAAATCCCTGACCCTATCATAATAGGATGTGCCCTCTATTCCAGGTAGCACCCTGGTAATTCTAATCTGCATCCTCTCTGAAGCTTCTACATTCTTCCCATAACGAGGCGACCAGAACTGAATACAATATTTCAAGTAGGTTCTAACACTAGGTCGACAGAGCTGCAGCACAACATTGCATATCTGAAACTGAATGTACCTGCATATGACAGCCAGCGCATCATATGTCTTCCTTACAACTCTCTCAACTTGTTTGACAAGTTGAGGGATGCATGGACGTGGACTCCAAGATCACTCTATTCTTACACACTGTCAAAACTTCTGCCTTTAGTTTTGTCACCTGCATTCAGATTCGACCGTCTAAAGTGAATTATTTCACACTTATCTATGTTGAACTGCATCTGCGATTTCTCAGCCCTTCTCTGCATTCTGTAAATATCGCATTGCAACTTACAATAGCCCTCCACGCTATCCACAACTCCAAAAACCTTCGTGTCACAGGCAAATTTACGAAGGCACATGTATGTCATTCATGCAGAGCCACCACCGGTCACTGAGCTCCAGTCTAAATATTTTCCATCTGCTGTCACTCTCTTTCATTCAATGATCTCGGAAATTCTGTGTCCATATAGCCAGATTTCCCTGTATCCCATCCCACCTGATTTACTGAACCTCAATGGTAATATCCATATACATAAGATGCACTGCTCGACCTTCATTCATGTGTTTGTCATATCCTCAAAGAATTCAGTAAATCGTGTGAAGCCATACTGACAAACTCTAATCAAGCCAATCTTTCCCAAATAATAAGAAATCATGTCTCTCAGATTCCTCTCCAATAATATGCCCAACATTGAGGTACGATTGTGTGTTCTACAATGATTAACATTAAACCTATTTCATTTCATGTCCAAGGCAGTAACGTTTGCCAGCCTCCAATCATCTAGTACTACTCCAGTACTACTCCAGTAGACAGTGAAGATGCAAAGACCATCGCCAAAGGCGCAGCAATGTCTTCCCTCGCTTCCTGTAGTAAAGTTCGACATATACCGTTGGGTAAAAAGTGAGGTCTGCAGATGCTGGAGATCAGAGCTGAAAATGTGTTGCTGGTTAAAGCGCAGCAGGTTAGGCAGCATCCAAGGTACCGTTGGACCAGGGGAATTATTTAACCACATGCTTGCCAAACTTTCCAGCATATTCCCGTTCTTAACATCAACCAGTTCAAGCATAACAGCCTGTTTCATGCTATCGTCACAAACGTCAAGATCGTCCTCACTAGTGAATACTGAAGGAAAGGATTCATTAAGGAAATCGTTAAACTTATCCGACTCCAGGCACCAATTCCCTCCACTATCCCAGATCGGCACTGTCGTCATTCGGCCATCTTCCTTTTCCTCACGTAAATGTGGAATGCTTTGGGATTTCCCTTATTCCGAATGGGCAAACCGTTTTCACGACCCATTCTTGCTTTCCTAAGTCCATTCTTCAGTGCTGTCGTGGTTACCTTTTATCCTTCTGGAGACGTGTCTGATTCTTGCGTCCTCAACCTTATGCAATCTTCTTTCTTGTTCATGATGAGATGTTCCACATCTCTATTATCCAAGATTCTTTCATCCGATCATTCCTTCCTTGTCTCATTGGGACAAATCTATGCAAAACTCACAGCAGGTTCTCCAAGAACACCCTTCCCCATTTATGTCGTGAATTTCTCTGAGAACACAAGCTCCGAATTTAGGCTCGAAATTTCCTGCCTAATAGCATCATAATTCCCCCACCCACAATGATTTTTTTCCTCATACTGTCTGGTCGTATCCCTTTTCATAACCGTAGTAATGTTCAGAGAGTCATGATCACTTTCGCCAAAATGCTCTCCCACCGAGAGGTATGACACGTGACCTGGTTCAATACAAAGCACCAAATCCATTTTGCACCCCGCCACCGCCCCACCCCCTTCCCCAGTCGGCCGATCTACATATTGAGTCTGGAATCCTTCCTGGGCACACCTGACAAAATATAATCCATGTTGTGGAAGTTGGAGTCACCTTTGATAATAACCCCTTTACTTCTGCACCTTTACAAAACCTGCTCCTCCGTGTCACTGTTGCTGTTGGGGGCTGTATAGAAAACAACCAGTAACGTGATTGCTCCTTTCATGTATCTGACTCAAACTCATATTGACTCAGTAGACAAACTATTCGCGATGACCTCCCTTTCTGCAGCTCTGACACTATCCCTGCATTGCAATGCCACTCCCCCACCTCGTGGTAGTCATGCATTTAATAACAGGCATGGGCAAGATGTTCCGAATGTCTCTCACCTGTTCAGTTCATGCTTCTGTGTCAACGTGTGAAACATGCTTCTCAATGTGACAAACAAATGCAGATTGTGGTCTAAAAACGCAGTAGATCCGGGAGCATCTGTGGAGAAAAATCAGAGTTAACATTTCAGGTCCAGTGACCCTCACCAGCAGTAACCAACAATTTCAGATTTCATTTCGTACTACCAACATCTCCAGTTCTTCAACTTTTTTTGGAATCTCTCCCACTGTTCCTGGGCTGACGAGGGTGGGGGTTGGTTGAAGTTGTCTGATTGGATAAAGCAGCCGTTACACTTCCAATCTGATTGATTGCAAATGCCGATGTCATATTTTGATTGCTCTGATTGCCTGAAAGGATGTGAGCCAAAGCGTGTTGCGACGTGATTATTGGATTGGTGCACATAGCTATCAGTCATGTGTAGGCTTGGTCTGATTTGTTGATACAGCTAACAGTAACGTGTCAGGCCTCCCTAAAAGGCTGTGCGGTAGTGTAGACGAAAGGCAGAGCATTCTCAATCGTTCAGTTAGCCATTGCATGTCGGCAAAGCTCACTGATTGTGTGCCACGGTTCTCTGGGTGGGTAAAAACCGACAAACAACCTGCAGAAGTGACAAGCTGAACTCAATTTGGAGAATTGTGAAGTGATTTTTTTGGGAAGGGAACAGGCAATCACAGTTATACATCACAAATAAAAACGGAAATTGCTGTTAAAGCTCGGAAGTTCTGGCACCACCTGTGGAGAGAAATCAATGCTATCCATTCGGGTCGAAAGACCATTCCTCTGAACTCGAAATTAAAAACTCATCTGAAAAAACGCAAAGTTACAGGTTGCCTCGAAAATAAAGGCTGAGGCAGAAGATATTAGGTGAAGGAAGTTTTGTGTTTGGAAATTTGTGTCCAAAGCGTTTTCTCAGAGGTTAATATTGGCTCCTGTTTTTTTCCTGTTATCACCACTGATGCAATGAACACATTACACAAAAATTAACCAGATCTCTGATAGCGAGGATCAATTTCAAGCTTGGGCAACTTTATGTGGAGAATTTGTACATTCCTCTCGTGTATGCGTTGGTTTTGTCCGGTTGCTGCGGTTTTCTGCTACAGTTAAAAGTTGTCCATGCTAGGTGGATTGGCCATGCTAGATAATCCATAGGTCTTGGGAATTACAGGCAAGGTGAATTAATCATGGTAAACGCAGGGTTACATGGATTGGGTGGGTTGCTCTTCGGATGGTCGGTGTGTTTTAGTATGTAGAATGGCATCATTCCACACTATAATAGTTCGATCATTCTGTGCAATGTTCACTCATATAGAGAAGAGGCAAATGCAACTCTCTCTGGAGCCGTGTGAAGTGATGTGTTTGGTGAAGAGAAAAAAAATACAAAACGTATTGAGGCTATGCAAGAATGTGGAAGCACAAATGTTAGGCAGTGCATAATTATTTTGGGCAGACAGAGTGCAAAATAGATAGAAATAGACAGAAATAAGAGGTAAAGACAAGTACTCAGAATAGGAGACAGATATAGTAGGATATGTTAGCACAGAGGTAGAGGACGAGGAACGAACGCTAAAGACAGAAAGAAATACAGTGAGAGGAGGTTGGGGGCACATAAGAAGAGAGCTGCTTGACTGCTCAGTGAGGCCACTTTCCGAACGTTGTCACAAACGCTAGGAAGACATTGCAGGTTCAACAGGTCTGTTTCTTGTTTGTCTTTTCTGGCTTAGTCCTTTCTGTTTCCTCAGCTATCAGTGTCATTTCATTTGCTTTTTGAGACATTGTAGCAATTTATAGAACTCACTGCCTTGCTCTTTCAGAGGGCAGTTAAGTGTCTACCAACTTGCGTTGAGACTGGATTCAAATGTAGGCAGACCTGGTGAAAATGGCAGATTCCCATCTCTGAAGGACATCTGTGAGCCAGTTGGATATTTCTGGCAACCGACAATGGTTTCACAGTGAGCAGTGTATTCTTAATTCCAAGAATTTCTCTATGAAAGATTCTGCAATCTGTCGTGGTGAGAATCGAGTCTGAGCGTTAATTGAGTTTCTGGATTAATCTGCAAATTATTCCAGATCAAAACAGCCTACTAACCTGTCACGCACACCTCTATGACTTCTGACCCCAGCTAAACACCTCCTTATCTACTTAACACTTTCCAGCCCATATAGCCTCCCCCCCCCCCATAACCTATTTGATTGCTCACCCACCGGCTATACCTTTCCATATCTCTGTAACATTCGACAGCTCCTAGACCTGTCTCACCTCTATGACATTTGACATCAGCTACACCCCTCCATATATCAGTAACCGTCTCTAGCCACTCCATCACTCCACTACCAACTCTATGACCTCCAACACCAGCTGTATCTCTGCATATCTCTGTGATCTTCACCAGGCCCTCAACCCCTCCTAATTCCATGTCCTCTGATACCATTTTAACCCCTCAATATCTCTGCAACCCGCTCAAGACCCAACACCCCTCCACTCGCATCTCTATGACCTCTAACACCAGCCACACCTCTTCATATCTCTGTAACCCTCGACAGGTCGTCTTGCCCTCTCTCACACCTCTATGATCTCTGACACCAGCTGCACCCCTCCACATCTCTTCAAACTTCTCCATCCCCTCCACCCCACGACTCCAGCCTCTATGATGTCTATACCTCTCCATATATCTGTAACCTTCTCCGGCTCCTACACCCCTAACCCTCACTTCGATGACCCCTTAACCCGTCTACACCCCCCATATCGCTGAAACACTGTCCAGCCACGACACCCAACTCCACCAAACTCTATGACATCTCACACCAGCTGCACATCTTCATAACTTTATTACCCTCTCCTGCTTTCTGCCCTACCCTCCTAACTCCATGATCTCTGACACCAGCTGCACCCCATCGACTCCTCTGTAACCTTCTCCAGTCCCTAAACTACTGCCGTCCCACCTGATGACCTCTGACAGCAGCTACATGCCTCCATATCTGTATAACCTTCACCAGCCTCTCCCACGCTCACTTCCTTCCTCCCTGACCTCTGACCCCATCTACGCCACTCCATATCTCTGTAAGCTTCTCCTGCCCCTACCCCAGCTCTGCTTCCACCACTATGAACTTTGACACGAACTACACCCCTCCATATTTCTGCAACCTTCTCGAACACCTCCATCTCTTCCCTCACATCTCTATGATCTCTCAAACTAGCTGTACCCCTCTATATCTGTGTAACCTTCTCCAGCTCCTACAATCCTACCCCCACCTCCTTCAATTCTGACACCAGCTACACCTCTTCATATCACTGGAACCCTCTCATGGCCTGCACCACTACTCTCCTAACCGTGTCATCTCTGACACCAGCTACACCTTTCCATATCTCTTTAACCATCTCCAGCCGTTTCACCCTCCCTTTCCACAAACACGACCTCGGACACCATCTGCACCCCAACATATTCCTGTAACTTCTGCATCCCAGACGCCACTCCCCTCTCACTTCCTCACCGTTGAATCCAGCTACACCTCTGCATATATTTGTAACCTTTTCCAACCCCTACATCCCTCTTATCCTATCCCCATGACCACTGACACCTGCTACAGCCCTCCAAATCCCATTAAATCTCTCCAGACCCCACACTCTTCAGCTCCCACAAATATGACGTAGAACACCAGCTGTCCTTCTCCATGGCTCTATAACCTTCTACAGCCCTACAAGCCTTCCCTCTACGCTCCATGACCTCTGGCACCAGGTACAAAACTCCATACTTGTGCATCCTTCTCCAGTCTCTACACCCATGCCATCCAACGTCTATGACCTTTAACACTAACTACACCTCTTCATTTCTCTGTAACCTTCTCCAGACCCTACACCCCTACGATCCAATCTCCATGCCCACTGACACCAGCCATACCCCCAATACCTCTGTACCCTTGTCCAGCCCTGATACCTCTGACATCTTACGTCTATGATCTCCAAAAGGAGCTACACCCTTGCATAGGTCTGTAAGGTTCTCCAGCCCCTTCACCAGTCCACTACTACCCCATGACCTTTGACACTAGCTACAAGCCTCCATATCTCGGTAACCATATCCAGCCCCTACACACCTCCATATCTCTGCAACCCCCAATTACTACAACTCTGTACGACTGTACATTTCTCCAGCATCTGCATGCTTCCTTATATTTGTAACAACCTCCAACCCAACATGTACCCTTGTCTCTGCCACCTCCTTCAGCACTTAGCTGCTTCCGTTTGTCTGTCACGTTCTCCAAAGCCTATAACTTGCACCCTCTTTCTGAACTCAACCAGCCCGTACACGTTTCCCTTTCATGAATCTCACTAACCATTATATACATCCCTATCTCTGTAAAAACTGCACACCTTCATTTATCTGTGACGTCATCAATATCAAAGGAGAGGAGAATGAGAGGGTTGAGAACAACAAGTTCCTCAGACCGACGATAACCGATATCCTGTCCTGGATGGCTTATATAGATGCAATGGCTAAGAAGGCACAACTACACCACTTATTCTTCAGGCAGCTTAGGAAGTTCGCCATGTCCATAAGAATCACAAAATCTTTTACATATGCACCATGGAAAGCACAGTATCATGGCGCATAACGGCTTCGGCCGGCAACTATTCAGTCCAAGACTGTCAGAAACAACCGAAGGTTGTGTGCAGAGCCAAGGTTACCACGAAAGCCACGTCTTCACTCATGGATTCCATTTATACAACTCATTAACAGTTGAACGACTGCAAACAAAATCATGACCCCTCCGACATCGGTAATATTCTCCTGCAATATTTTCCATCAACAGGAAGATGCAGAAGCATGATCAGACATCATCAATTTAAAGAGCACCTTTTCCCTGCCGTTATTAGAATGTTGGATGGACTCTCTAACTTCACTTTGTGCTTATCTTTTTAATACTGATTTTGCTTCATGCATCGCTTCTGCAATGAAAACATTGTGCCTTACTTAATCGAAGCAGCCTATGATGTGTATGCTCTTGATTATTATGATCCACCAAATGCTGTTCGCAAACAAACCTTTTCACTGTACTTAGGGTCACCTGAATACAGTACATCAAATTAAATCAGTCAGGCCCATATCGACACCTGATCTCTGTAACACTTGCGAACATAGACACCCAGCTGATCTCTGTTACCTCCGAGAACACTTACATCCTTCCCTATTTCCGTGACTTCTTCCAGCATTTACATCTATCTCTGCCTCTGGAAACTATAAAATCCCTGATATTTTTCCTTATCTCAGGAATGATCTCCAGCAGCTACATTCATCCACATATAGGGAACCAGCTCCACAACCTACATCATTCTCTATCTCAGTGATATACTCTATCCCCACAACGCTTCGTTTTTTCATCATCTGCTCAAGTCCATACACACCTTCTCTTACACTCTCTCTCACATCCTCCAACCCAAGAGACTCCCTAATTGTGTAATTGTATGCAGCAGAAATGTCCATCTATGGAACTTCCGCCAACACCTACAAACGTCGACATCTCTAAAAAACCCCTCCAGCTGACACACAACTGCCTATCGCTGTCATCTCCTTTAGATGCTCCTGCCCTCTCTATCTCTGCAAACTCCTCTCATTCTCGCCACGCCAGTCATCGCTAGAAGTTCCTACAGTCTCTACACCCTTCAATGTTACTGTTATCTCCTCCACTCCCCGTAAATCTACCTCTCACTGCCTCATCTTCCTGCCTGTACAACTTTCCTTATCGTTGCAACCTCTGACAGAAACGGCCTCCCTATTAAATGCAGAATCGTAGGTTGACCAATAGTCCAGGCCATGGTTAGGTCCATGTACCTATTTTGGTGGTTGCAAACACGCTTATGGAGAAAAGATTTAAACTTTAATGTCCCGATGTGTCCCCACCACTCCCCCACCCCCTCGCCCTCTCTTTGGCTATGTTATTGTAATGTTGCTTTTTTTAAAAAAAAACTGGTTTTCTAACCAACTTGGTACCAGAGAACGGGGGCATTGTACACTGTTTACTTTTCTCATGTATTCTTATTCTTCAGGGTGCCTGACAATACGGCCTAATTCTGGTTCTAATTCGATCATCAAATCTCCAAGGGAGCCATTTGTGTTAACTAAATCGTTCCATTATTAATAGTCTCTTAATAAGTATTATTAGTTTGTTTTATATACTTCACATTGAAAGAAAGTGTTGACAAAGTCATTACAGAACTCAGTAAGACAATACCTACAGTTGGAAAGTGAGATTTTGAAGTATTGCCAGCGAACCTATCTCCAAAGTACGAGCGATGGGAAGTCTTCTCAGACATGTTGACTTGAATCAGCTATTGACCAAAGTTTCGTTCCCTATCTCTTTCATAAAACCATAGAATTCTTACAATGTAGAAACAGGCCTGGTATTCCCCAAGACGTCCACAACAAACGTCTGAAGGGGAACAGGACCAGACCCAGTCCCCGACATTTATCCCTGACTATAGCACCCCATTTGTACATCTTTGTATTGTTAGAGGAAACCGGTGCACCTGAAAGAAACACGTACAGACACAGGGAGAATATGAAAACTCCACACAGACAATTGCGCGATGATGAAACCGATACTGAGGACCTGTCATGTGAGGCAGCAGTGCTTACCACTCAGTCATCATATCCTTACACTAACAGTAATCATTCATTGTCGGTTTGAATGTAAAACTCCTCACTGGAAAATTTACTCTTCTCTCCCGATAATTGTGTCACCCAACGTAAATAACAATACTTTGCTAATCCAACTGCAGTGTGAATGTTCATTACCGATATCACCATTTCAATAACAGTAAGCAATTTGGCATGGACACTATGTTTTATTACTCTCGAGCACAAACAGTGACCAAACTTGGATCACGAGAACGATATTTTCATCTGAGACACAAGGATTGCGCAAACATCAGATGATTATTTAGGATTATAAGAAGTTACTTCTGCTATTAGAAGCAGGAACATGCTGACATGTGACACGTACTAACCACTTTCGGACAGTCATGACTGAAAATGCTTCAAAGTGTCGAAATCGTTCAAAGAAAATTCAGCCAGTAGTGGTCTTTGCTCAATGTATTTCATCATAGTCAAAATGACATTGAACTGAGTTCAGCAATTGACATGCCATTTCTCTCTCGCACTATCGCTCTTACACTCTCACGCATATTCGCTTACTGGCTGTCCACCCGAAAAATTCTGCCAAACGTTTACATGTCCAACGATTTTACTTGTACATCTATTTGAATTTTCTGGTAGTCATAAACATATCTGTCAAAATCGTTTGTTCAGGCATGTTTTTATTAATTAATTCAGCGGGATTGGTTTTTAATGGATGGACCAAAATTTATTTTCCTTCAGTATGTTGTTGTAGCTGCTTTCCTGTGCCACTACAGTCGCGAACGTGTAGGAAAAAAGAATCGAAGGTGTGAAGGGGACAGGAGAGAGGTAATGTCCAGGATTTTGACAATGGGAGAACTAAGGAACCGTCTTGGATACGGAGGGCTGTTCTGTCAGACAGTGAGATAACTGGCAGTGATATTGAACAGAGGATTACCTCACCTTTCTATCTCTCACAGAAGACGTCAAACCAACTCTACTAACTGAACTCCTGCAGCATTGTAGACTGGCAGCAACGGTGTGGGTCCCTTCCCACGCTGGCTGATATCACCATGAAGTTTCTAAATTCTCACCCTCTCCACTCACCTGGGACATGGTAACCCCCAGGTTAAACGCACAACCAGACGCTTCTCACTATTAATAGAGCAGTTTTATTGTCCATTGTGGTGATGGCAATTTTTTTGAAGGAAAATACATTAACGTCAGGATGGTGAGTGGCTTGGTAGGTCGAGGTGTTCCCATGAATCTATTGCCTTTGTCTTTGGAAATATGACAGTCGTTATTTGGAAGATGCTGTTGAACGAACATCAGCGAATTTCTGCAATGTGTATTGTCAGTCACGCATAATGCTCTCACTGGACATCGGTGGTGGATAGACTGCATATATGCAGGTATTTTACCAAATATGGTACCAGTAAAATTGATGCGTTCCTTGCTCAGTAGATGGTGGTGAGGCTTTCGGAGTTTTGTAATGCATTACCCATGGCAGTGTTCGTTCCCTCTGAACTTCTCTTGGAGCCACAGTATTCAATCTGTGAGTCCAATTCATTTTCTATTCAATAGTAACTCCATGTTTTTGATCACAGTGCTTCACAAACAGCCAAGCTTCTGAATGTCAAGAGGTGGAACTGTCATGATCTCGTATTCGAGGTGGTAATTGTTTGCCATTTATGAGGTAAGCATTTTAAGGGGCAGTGATCAGGACAGCCTTGGATGTTACTGAGGTTTTGCTTCACTGCGGCATGGAGTGCTGCTGTTTCTCCGAATATTGCTGAAGATTGTGCAATTATTCGCAAACAGTCTAACTTATGGCAATTTTAATTGACAAGAGGTGAGTTTTACAGTCACAAAAGACAGTTAGGTCAAGGACAATCCTGAGGAACTCATGCAGTGTGGGTCTTGAGCTTATAAGACTAACCTCCGAAAATAACATCAATTTCTGTGGGCATGGAGGCACATGCAGCCCAATTTGACTGAGGACAGCAGTTTTCTTTCCCTAAATGACATTTATGAATTCAATGGGTTGTTACTTCAATTCACCATAGCTTTATGTCATTATTAACAGTCATGAAATGAACGGATTTAAAGCTGGCTTCCTGCCTGAATTTGAGACAAACTTGAAAGTTTTGTGCCAATTACTGAAGAAAGACTTAAGTTCTATTATTATTTAGCGAATTACTACCTTGACAATGACATTACAGTTGACTGCGAACAATTAAGAGAAAATCAAGATGGCTTAGTGTATTTGCTCAGTGAGTAAGAAGCAACTGTTGATGATCAGAGGAATTGTTTCCCCTTGCAAAGGAAGGTGTTAAGTCGTAAAAGAAGAACACAAAAATACATTTCATGTGGTGTGTGTGTGTGTGTGTGTGTGTGTGTGTGAGAGAGAGAGACAGAGAGAGACAGAGAGAGACAGAGAGAGACGGAGAGAGACAGAGAGAGAGAGAGAGAGTCCGTAAAATACCTAAATCTTTCTTCTGGATTATGTGTGCATGAGTGTTGTATACTGTGGCTTAGTGGTTAGCACTGCTGCCTCACAGCACCAGGGACCAGGTTTATTTTCACCCTCTGTGACTGTTTGTGTGGATTTCGCATGTTCCCGGAGTCTCTGTCTGGGTTTTGGGTGATCCAGTTTTCTCCCAGAATCCAGGGAAGTGCAGATTGAATGGACGAAACGTTCTAAACTGCCCATAGTGTTCAGCGATATGTGGGATAGCTGGATTTTACAAGTGAAATGAAAGGTTACAAAGATAGGGTAAGTGTTGGGTCAGGTGGGATGCTGTACAGTGAGTCGGTGTGGAATTGTTCATACAAAAATCCTGCTTCCACATTGTACAATTCTGTTGTTCGAAAATCGGCTTTTACTTCGACTGAAAGGACTTTGCAATGTGTTTATTAAAAAGAAAAAGAATTCGGAAATCAAGGTTCTCAGAACACATTTTGTCCTCCCTTTGTATGGTTGGAAAACGAATGGGAAGTGACAGAGTTTAAAAAAAGAAACTCGCTCAATCTCTCACCATTTATATGATGCGAGCAGATATTGTAGATTTTGGAGACCTTAAACGTGAAAAAATTCTGATATGCATCGGATATATAACTAAGGAAACAACGGAAAAAAATATAGGGACTCTGACTAAAACATTCAATTCCTCCTCACCCACGGTGGGGTGGGGACGGTGGAGGTGTGGGTGCCAGAGGACTGGAGGACAGCTGGTGTGTTCTCCATTTTTCAAGAAGGGAGGTGGAGATCGAACAGGAATAACAGGCTACTGAGTTTCACATGAGTGTTCAGGACACGATTGAAAAAAAAACAAAGGATAGAATTAATATCCATTTAGAACGGCATGTTTTCAGCATGGATAGTCAGGACAGTTTCGTAAGAAGGGGTCATGCCTCATAAACCTGTTGAAGTTTTTCGATGATGTGGCCAGATGTGTAGGGTAAGGGTTTGGCATTTGAATTAGTTCATAGAAATTGAGCAAAGCCTTTGACAAGTTCGCACGGGGGGACTGAGCATGTGTGTGTTTGTGTGTGTTTTTTACAGAGTCGGGGTGGCTGGGCAATGATGACATTCACTCGATGAGAGTGGAAATGGGAAATACGATATTTGATTATACTAGCATTGTTTGGTCGTTGTCAGGAAGGTATATATTCTTAGGTGACAGATAGAAATAGGTAGATTAGTCAGATGGGCAGATGAGTGGTTGATGTAATGTTTCCTTCTGAAATGGTAGATGCTGAACTTTAAAAGAAACGCAGTCACCAGAAAACTGTGTACTCAATGAATAGTCTGACATTAGGAAGATCAGAGGATCCGAAAGGACTTGAGGTGCTGCTGACACATCCCTGTAGGTGGAATTACAGAATTCTTGGATAAGTTAGAATGTGTATAGGACACTCGCCTTTTTAAGGTGATGCATGGATTATAAGGAGAAAGTGAGGACTGCAGAGGCTGGCAATCAGAGTCAAACAGTGTGGCGCTGGGAGAGCACAGCAGAGCAGACGGATTCCGAGGAACTGGAAAGTCGACTTTGCGGGCATAATACCTTCATCAGAAATGTGGGAGGAGTATAAAAGGAGAGGGCATGTTGAAGCTGTGCAGAACTTTGTTTAATCCACAGTTGGAGTATTTTGTGTCGTTCCGGACACTGCACTATAACAAGGGTGTGATTGTACTGGAGGAAGTGCAAAGGAGATTCACCAGAATGGTGCAGAGTTTACAACAAGTTAGCTGTGCAGAGGGAGGATGGATAAGTTCGTAGTGACTCATCTAGAGCAGGTGTATTAGTTATAAGGGGCATGGACAGTGTGAATCCAAAGCAGTTGCTGCTCTCAGTCCAAGTGTCAGGAACAAGGTTGCATAATTTTAAGCTAAAGGCACAAAGTTTAGAGTGGACATGAGGGAAATCAGTTTCGTCCAGAGGATGGTATTACCTGAAAAGCACTGTCTGGGAGGGTGTTTGAAATGGGAAAACATACACACTTTTAAAATTACTTGAATGAGCGTTTGTAATGTCATAACATGCAAGTCTATAGGCCAAATGGTGGAAAGTGGGTTTAATGTAGATTTAGATTTATTTTGGTGGAATGAACACGACGGGTCGAACGGTCACTTGTGTTATGTATCATTCTGTCATTCTGGATTCTGAAGTCAATGGTCTAAATTCTTTTCCGTTTAGTTTTTGCAATTGTTTTGCGAATCATATCACTTAGTACACGTTCCAGCTGTTGTGGTTTCTATCAGCTCCAGGTTCAGATTGAGAGTATTCATTCACAGATGGAATTTCCCAAATGTGTTGTAAAATTGGATTAAAAAGGATTAACAACAACAATATGCAGTAGAACAGCTCTTAAAAAGGTCCACCGCACGAACTATTGAATGACTGTAAAGCCTGATCAAAAGGAATGTCGTCACTGAAAAGAATATTGAAAAATATTCTGGTATTGATGGGACGAACTGTATATGATTTTATACAAGCATTGCAGTTTGCAGAAGATATACATTAATATTTGAGATCTAACAGGCCAAGATTAATCTAGTCTATGGGGTATTTCAATTACAGTCTTAAATCTCAATGACATCACTAATTTAAAATAAACTTTCTGTCATAAACTGTTTGTTAAAAATGTTGGATAAAAATGCAATGTTTCCCAGTGGGGCACCACATGATATAAAATAATATCGTTTGAAATGTGTCAGCGCCAGGCAATCCTCCAATTCAGACAGATTGTCAGCAACAGTTCACCAGAGGCTATTTCACAAACAGCAAAATGTATGTTCCAAGGATAATGATCGAAAAACTGTACTATACCATCTTTGCAATTTTTGGTATTCCTGGTAAGTTTTGAAACAATTCAGTTTTACAAATCTCTGCATTAAATCATACTTATTTCCACTCTATGATTAATAGTTATTTCCTTTCCATTCAGCACGGCAAATACCGATGGCAGATGACAATGTCCCCACTTACTGATTTTAAAGTGAATAGTTTATTGATTAGGAGGCTCCTCAGTAATGTGCCGCATTGCCTGTTTCTCTATACCGCGCAGAATGGGTTGGCACTGAGGCCACACTGATGGAGTTTGAATGTGCACTGGCCCTGGCTGGTCGAGAGAGTATTGAGGAAACTGCTGAAAATGTGTTGCTGGAAAAGTGCAGCAGGTAAGGCAGCATCCAAGGAGTGATTCCTGATGAAGGGCTTATGCCCAAAACGTCGAATTTCCTGTTTCTTGGATGCTGCCTGACCTGCTGCGCTTTTCCAGCAACACATTTTCAGCTCTGATCTCCAGCATCTGCAGACCTCACTTTCTCCTCGAAGAGTGTTGAGGAAGATCGATCTCTCTCCGTGGTAGTTCAAACCCTGCTATCAGTCAGATGTTTTTTGTAACGACCGACATCTTAGTAACCTCTGAGTAAGGTGTTTCGAATTCCTTGATGCAAAGGTATTTTGTTGGTGGATCTTTCTAAGGTATCTTGTTCCAAATGGGAGAGCAGATACCAGGTGGGCAATGTTTGTTTTGAGTTGGTATTTACGGAGTGATAAGTGAGTGTCAGCACAGATGGCTTTGAACATCTTGTGTGTTTTTGTCCACCAGTGGGTGTGTGGACCACGATTGCTGGGAGGGGTGTTGAGCACTGGGTTCCAAATATGATGTGTATTTCAGGATTGTGTTTCCACAAATGCCATGTGAGTAGTGCTATTTGTAAAAAAAACATGCACAGTACTTTAGGGTGGAGTCGAATATGAAAAATAATGAGATCTTGAATTTTGTGGCAGCAGCAATCCAACAGCGGTGAAACAGGTTTGTCAAACAAGGTATTTCCCAACTTTCCCTTTGTTGTGTTATATTTCGATGTTCCCCAAACGATACTCCTCTATATGAATGGCATATAAGGGCATTTGATTGGGGTTGTTACTTAGTATTTGGATCTGAATTTACGTTTATATTTATTATTATTTTTATTATCATCGCTGTTATTTTTCTGGTTTTGACATTTTGGAAATGAACATCCTGGATATAATTTAGACCAATTCATTGTGAAACCATCGTGTTATACGTTAGACTGCAGGTCTCCGTCAATTTTGAGAAATTCCTGCTATTATACCCCATCCAGAGGACTCAGAACATTGGAGATTGTGTTGTACAACAGATTTTCCCTGATAGAAGAGAAGTCGGTTTGGGGTGACTGAAGTACAATTTAAGATATTTACTGCTCCAAGGTTCAAATAAGGCTCAAGAATATCTGGCAAAACGGAGTAAAACTTAACCCTGCTGCTTTTGTGATGTTCAGAATTGAGGGGATTGGTGAATTGGACAACGTATGAGGGTCATCAATTGATTTTTAATCCATCAGCAGCGCACTGCTAAAATAATATGTGCCGTTTGTCGACCCTGCTTTGAATGACTCTCTTTGCCACATGGTGTGGGGCATCAATGCGATTTTCATACTGCGTATCTGTCCAAGCAGTGATTTTGATTCACACCACATAGGCTATATATATATATAATATATATATATATATATATATATATATATATACACACACATACATACATATGGCAACAATTGTAATTGCTTTGCTATATCATTGCTATATAAATGCAGTTCAAGATCTTGTTGGCCGATTTGAGCCAACCTACTTCTTAATAACGTCACATGGGTGCAAGGGTACGTGATGTCTCTGATCGTGTTTTCCGGGTCCTTAAGGGGGAGGGGGAGCAGCCCCAGATCGTGGTCCACGTTGGAACCAACGACATAGGTAGGAAGAGGGGTGAGGATGCAAGGCAGGCTTTCAGGGAGCTAGGTTGGAAGCTCAGAGCTAGAACGAACAGAGTTGCTGTCTCTGGTTTGTTACCCGTGCCACGTGATAGAGTGTCGAGGAATAGGGAGAGAGAACAGTTAAATGCGTGGCTACAGGGATGGTGCAGGAGGGAGGGATTCCAGTTTCTGGACAACTGGGGTTCTTTCTGGGGAAGGTGGGACTTGTATAAACAGGATGGTCTACACCTGAACCTGAGAGGCACCAGTATCCTTGGGGGGAGGTTTGCTAGTGCTCTTTGGGAGGGTTTAAATTAACTCTGCAGGGGCATGGGAACCTGGACTGTAGCTTTAGGGTGCAGGACCTTGAGTGTAGGGAGGTTAGAAACATGGCATTGATCTCGAAGGAGGGTGCCTGTAAACAGGAAGGTGGCTTGAAGTGTGTATACTTCAATGCCAGAAGTACAAGAAATAAGGTAGGTGAACTTGCAGCGTGGGTTGATATCTGGGACTTCGATGTTGTGGCGATTACAGAGACGTGGGTAGAACAGG
Organism: Hemiscyllium ocellatum; assembly: GCF_020745735.1. Classification (NCBI taxonomy): domain Eukaryota; kingdom Metazoa; phylum Chordata; class Chondrichthyes; order Orectolobiformes; family Hemiscylliidae; genus Hemiscyllium; species Hemiscyllium ocellatum. Next base: position 4,542,320 of record NC_083408.1, on the reverse strand, counting down.
AACAGGAATGGCTGTTGCAGGTTCCAGGGTTTAAATGTTTTAGCGGGGTCAGAGATGGGGGTAAAAGAGGGGAAGGTGTGGCATTGCTTGTCAAGGATAGTATTACAGCGGTGGAAAGGACGATGGAGGAAGACTTGCCATCTGAGGTAGTTTGGGTTGAGGTTAGAAATAGGAAAGGTGAGGTCAACCTGTTCGGAGTTTTCTACAGGCCTCCTAATAGTCGCAGAGACGTAGAGGAAAGTATTGCGAGGATGATTCAGAGAAGAGTGAAAGGAGCAGAGTGGTTGTTATGGGGGACTTTAACTTCCCAGATATTGACTGGGAAAGCTATAGCTCGAGTTCGTTAGATGGGTCGGTGTTTGTCCAATGTGTGCAGGAGGGTTTCCTGACACAATATGTAGACAGGCCAACAAGAGATGAGACTTTACTGGATTTGGTTCTAGGTAATGAACCAGGCCAGGTGTTAGACTTGGAGGTAGGTGAGCACTTCGGGGACAGTGACCACAACTCGGTGACTTACTCTAGTGATGGAGAGGGATAAGTGTGCACTGCAGGGCAAGAGTTATAGCTGGGGGCAGGGAAATTATGATGCGGTGAGGCATGACTTCGGATGCGTGGATTGGAAAAATAGGCTTCAAGGGAAGAACACAAATGATATGTGGAGATTGTTCAAGGAACAGCTATTGGGTGTCCTTGATAAGTATGTACCAGTCAGGCAGGGAGTAAAGGGTCTTGTGAGGGAGCCGTGGTTTAATAAGAAATTGAAATCCCTTGTGAAAGGGAAGAGGGCGGTCTATGTAAAGATGAGGCGTGAAGGTTCAGTTGGGGCGATTGAGAGTTATAAGATAGCCAGGAAGGATCTAAAGAGAGAGCTAAGAGCAGCGAGAAGAGGACATGAAAAGTCCTTAGTTGGTAGCATTAGGGAAAACCCAAAGGCTTTCTATAGGTATGTCAGGAATAAAAGGATGACTCGGGTAGGTATCGGTCCAGTCAAGGATAATAGTGGGAAGTTGTGCGTGGAGGCGGAGGAGATTGGAGAGACACTAAATCAATACTTTTCGTCAGTATTCACTCAGGAACAGGACACTGTTGCTGATGTGAATATTGAGTCACAAGTGATGAGAATGGATGACCTTGAGGTATGTAGGGAAGAGATCTGGGGAATTCTGGAAAGGATGAAAATAGATAAGTCCCCTGGGCCTGATGGCATTTATCCTAGGATCCTCTGGGAAGCTAGGGAGCAGATAGCGGAGCCATTGGCGTTGATTTTTATGTCGTCATTGTCAACGGGAAGAGTACCAGAAGACTGGAGGATAGCGAATGTGGTCCCCTTGTTCAAGAAGGGGAGTAGGGATAGCCCGAGTTACTATAGGCCAGTGAATCTCACTTCTGTTGTGGGCAAAGTCTTAGAGGTAATTGTAAGGGATAGGATTTATGAACATCTGGATAGAAATAACATGATCAAGGAGAGTCAGCATGGTTTTGTGAAGGGCAGGTCGTGCCTCACAAACCTTATTGAGTTCTTTGAGAAGGTGACCAAGGAAGTGGACGAGGGTATAGCAGTAGATGTGGTTTATATGGATTTTATCAAGGCGTTCGATAAGGTACCCCATGGTAGGCTAACGCAAAAACTACGGAGGTATGGCATTGAGGTTGCATTAGAGGTTTGGATTAGGAATTCGCTGGCTGGAAGGAGACAGAGGGTAGTAGTTGATGGTACAGGTTCATCTTGGAGTGCAGTTACCAGCGGTGTTCCACAAGGATCTGTTTTGGGACCATTGTTGTTTGTCATTTTTATAAATGACCTAGAGGAGGGGCTTGAAAGCTGGGTGAGTAAGTTTGCGGATGACACGAAAGTCGGTGGAGTTGTGGACAGCGAAGAAGGATGTGGCAGGTTACAGCGGGATATAGATAAGTTGCAGAGCTGGGCAGAAAGGTGGCAAATGGAGTTCAATGTAGCTAAGTGTGAAGTCATTCACTTTGGTAGGAGTAACAAGAAGATGGATTACTGGGCTAATGGTCGGATACTTGGTAGTGTGGATGAGCAGAGGGATCTTGGTGTCCATGTACAGAGATCTCTGAAAGTTGCCACCCAAATAAATAGTGCTGTGAAGAAGGCATATGGTGTACTGGGCTTTATTGGTAGAGGAATTGTGTTCCGGAGTCCTGAGGTCATGTTGCAGTTGAATAAGTCTCTGGTGCGGCCTCATCTGGAGTATTGTGTGCAGTTTTGGTCGCCATACTATAGGAAGGACGTGGACGCATTGGAACGAGTGCAGAGGAAGTTTACTAGGATGTTGCCTGGCATGGTAGGAAGATCGTATGAGGAAAGGCTGAGGCACTTGGGGCTGTTCTTATTGGAGAAAAGGAGGTTTAGGGGAGATTTGATAGAGGTGTACAAGATGATTTGGGGTTTAGACAGGGTTGACAGTGAGAACCTTTTTCCGCTAATGGAGTCAGCTGTTACTAGGGGACACAGCTTTAAATTAAGGGTTGGTAGGTATAGGACAGATGTTACGGGTAGATTCTTTACTCAGCGGGTTGTGAATTCATGGAATGCCCTGCCCATAGCAGTGGTGGACTCTCCCTCTTTATGGTCATTTAAGCGGGCATTGGATCAGCATATGGAGGTTATTGGGCTAGTGTAGGTTAGGTAGGCTTTGGTCGGCACAACATCGAGGGCCAAAGGGCCTTCACTGCGCTGTAGTTTTCTATGTTCTATGTTCCTTCTTATCTGAATGATTGGAAAGCAGAGTTGAGTCGGAATGACTACTCGGCTGTGTGTACAATATGGAAACTTGTTTATGACTAAACCTGTGCTGGCTGTCGATGGTCATTCTCGGAACTGACCCCACGTAGGGCAGTTCAGCATGTTCAGCTCCTTCTGCTTCAATGAAATGTTTCATATTTTTCGAATCACTATTTAAAATGAGGTGATTTATTGAAGATTCAATTTAGGTGTTGAGCAATCCCAGAATGCTTTGAGGCAATTGAAGTGTAGGGATTATCTTGATGTTGTGAATGAAGTAAGAATACAGGGACCTGGTGTTTTATTCAAATTTCAGGATTTCCACATCAACACTGCTTGCTGGGATATATCTCGCACACGGTTTGTTACATCACGGGAGTGGATCAGGCAATTTGAAGCAATAATGGCCTGTCTTCTTCCATTCCAAAATGGTTCACTTGAAGGAAAATGGAGACTTGTTAGTCAAATAAATTTTATTTCGTATCCAATAGACTTTTGTAAGTTTCAGGGAACACATATTGCTATCATAATGACAGGTTAGTAGAACACAGTCGATTGTGAGTTCTGGGGCAAAAGCATTCAGTGATGGGCTCTTGGAGTATAATCGTGTCTTGAAGTTTGGTCTTTCCTTTCCCAGAACATCTTACACCCTGATATGGAGTGCTGTCTGAATGCTTATCCATTGACATGCATAATGGTTATGTTTATCCCTTCACTAAATGGACACTGGATTTGGGCGGTATGAATTCTTCATGTGTGGTATGAATGTTTGCGGTTAATATTTCCAAACCACCTCTGTCATGTAACTTCTCAACTGAAATGAAGAAAACCTTTTATCTGCAGCTTTCTATATTATCCCGCGATCGACTGGAATGTTGTGTCCAAATGATCTAGTTATCCAGGAATGACTCTGTTTGAAGGGTTTATTGATTGTGGAATTGCACTGAACTAGGATGACGAACTTCAGCCCGGATCCTCTGGCTCCAGTGGCCACATGATAATAGGAGTATATTCCATTGTTGAATTGCATTGAGTGTGGGTAACTGCTCAAATAGAAACTTATGACACAGCATTCTTGTTTTTCTGTGGAGACCTGTAAATGTAGAATTGTTGTAAGTGTGGAGCACTGAGAGGAGACGACCTGTGACTCCAATTGTAAGTTTTGCTGAGAGTATAATTTACTGTAGATCTATTAGATTACTTACAGTGTGGAAACAGGCCCTTCGGCCCAACAGGTCCACACCGACCCGCCGAATCGGAACCCACCCCTACATTTACCCCTTACCTGACACTACGGGCCAATTCACCTGACCCGCACATCTTTGGACTGTGGGAGGAAACCGGAGCACCCGGAGGAAACCCACGCAGATACGGGGAGAACGTGCAAACTCCATACAGCCAGTCGCCTGAGTCGGGAATTGAACCCGGGTCTCAGGCGCTGTGAGGCAGCAGTGCTAACCACTGCATATCTATATTGCATGTAGGTCAATAATTCGACACCCAATTCCAGTGCCAGAGTGATTCAGTGAGCATCTTCAAATAGAATTTTACCGTAAGTCATTTCTTAACCAAAGAGGAACAAATAACCACAGTGTGAAGGTGTAAATGGGAGCATCACTCAAAGGAAAATTACGCTGAGTGGGCATTATTTACTGGAGCGAAATAACTTACCCCAGCGTTCTTCAGCATGCAGACGTATCTCTGATTGCGAATGTAGCTGTTTGTGGGGGACAGAATGATATATAATATCTGACTGCAAAGGTAACTATGACCATAGGAATATGGAACAGTGGATGACCTTCCTCATTTCTGTACTGTCCAATGATGAAGTTCTCAATGCAGTCTGTAAATACTTAATGGTTTGCTACTAGGAAAATATTCGCAAATGGTTGATTATGTTTGATGCTAAATTTACAAAGTGAACTGTCCCATTGACGATAAACCGATGCAATATTTTGCGAGAGCAATAACGGTCATTCAACAAAATACCATGAAGATATATTATGTTGATTCAAGCAATGTTTTTGATGCTGATTAATCTTCTATCAAGGTTAGGACAAGTTGTACTCCATGGCAACACTAATGTCTTACCTGAACATTAATAAGTATGGATATATAATTTGAAGTGTTGTCATGACTTCCCATCTGTATCTGGTTATAATAAGACTAAGAATTGTTAAATCAGCAATTCATAATCTGCCTAAGTTCATTGTTCAGAGATCACTGCCGTGCACTTTGTGATGTGTGGCTTCATTAGGAGGAAGAGCTCTCGATGAGAACTGTGCATCAATCAGTTTTAAGGCAACATATAAAAATAAAAACTCGAATAGTAATAGGAAAGAAAGTATGTTTCCACAAATAACTAAATTCAGTAGCTGCAATATTACAGCGATATCTAATAAATGGCTTTCAGAGCATCAAATCGAATTAAGCTCTTCCATTTACGAAGTGTTCTAACCCTGAATGAGCATTCCAAATTAATGAACCTCAGTTGCAGTCTTCATCATTAGTGGAAATATCATTTCTGTAATTATATCACAAAACTCTGTGTATTCTCCACCCATCTGCCATACTCCATGCCACTTCACAGCTTACAAATCAATTTACTGATTTATAAGCATTTCTCTTCTTTAAGCGTCATATTGCCAAACATTCCGACTCTCTGGGGCTCAAACTCTGTAACGTGCTCGTCGTGTTTTGTATGATGACCTCTGACCTTCCCAATATTTATATGTTAAATCTGTCGTGCGCCACACTTAGGACTGTTTGCCTTGCATTTACAGTAGAATTGGCTACCTGTTTATTGATCAATTGTGCCTATTTTTACGGTTAAATTTTTACTCTGAAAAAAGATTCAATTCTTTCACAGACAAATCACAAATCGTGATTCACAATAAGGCAGCCCTCGAAAAAAAAGAACTCAATGAGATGATGTTCTGGCAATCTCATTCTACCTGGTTTCATCCTGACCACAGGAGAAAATGGTTTGGCTGTTGGAACGCAATCATCTCAACTGTCGAACATCGCTGCAGCAACTATTCAGGGTCATATACTAGGCAGCCAAATCTGTATCTGCCTCAGCAATGCCTTTCATTCCACCATCATTTCCAAATAAAACATATTTTCTTGTGATTGCATAATGGTTAGCACCATGTATGATGCATTAGGTAAGGAAGAGATCTGTGCCAATATACAATAAGATAAAATTTCGTTTAGTCTGATCATTGACAAGCGTTGGCTTCAAAACGAAACGCTGAAATTTTGCAATCCATATGTATGTAGGGTGTCTCCCATTCTTTGCTTAACTGATCCAAAGTGTCTTTGGTGGTGGATGTTGTGGTCAAATGGGAAACCCCAGCCAGTCTGTGTAGTCTATGAAGCATATGAAATCAACCACTGCCGACACCAAAAAAGAATATATGATCATGTTTTCATGAACAATCCGTTGATCACGTTCTTCCATATGTCTTTTACAAGTGCAAATGATCCATTTAGAACGTGTTTTCTGTTATGTGCTTCAGATACTTTAAACTTTATATTACAGGGCACAACAATCATCTTTGCATCATTACGTACAGTCTGCATGAATAATGCTCCATCAGTAACTTGAAATCTCTTCTTGTCCTTTCTCTTACAGTTAGTCTTGTGGTGATTGTAATTTTAGCTCGGGGCAAGTGTGGTCTTTCCAAATGCAGCACGATCTACCTGGTGGCCATGGGAATGTCTGATCTACTGTTCATTGTCTTTTATGTCGTACTTATCCGATTTCAACAATTTTATTATCCACGATGTTTCCTGAGCATCACTCCGGTTTGCAGTCTTATCAATGTCCTCCACCACCTGACCATTGACTGTTCTGTCTGGTTCACTGTTGCCTTTTCTTTCGATCGATTTGTCGCCATTTGTTTTCATCAGATAAAAACTACGTATTGCACAAAGAAAACTGCAATTAGGGTTCTAGCAATCATCTGTATTTTCTTTTCGTTAAAAAACATTCCCACGTACTTTCGATTTAAACCTGGAACGATTATCAACAACATTAAATGGTACTGCCATGTCTGGTCCAGTTATTATTACGACCGGCGGTGGATAAGTTTCAGATATTTTGAACAATTTTTAACACCAATGTTCCCATTCATTTTTATTCTTTTTCTCAACGTTCTGACTGTCAGACACATCGTCCAGGCTATTCAGGTCCGTGAGGGATTGGGGAATCAGAGAAAAATAGAGAACGATCCAGAGGTAGAGAGCAGAAAGAAGTCGGTTATTTTACTCTTTGCCATATCTGCCAGCTTCATACTCCTCTGGTTGGGCTGTATTTTATACTACTTTAATGCTGGTTATTCATTGGATTATGCTGTTTATCGTCTCTTTGAACTAATTGTATTTATGCTGAGGAACTTAAGCTGCTGCACAAATGCATTTATTTATGTGGTGACACAGAAAAAGTTCAGAGACCAGATAAAGTGTGCTGCTAAATATCCAGTTATAAAAATAATTCAATTAATGAATAAATCCAAGTAATTGAGAAACAAGGTTGGATGCAGCAAATAATGCAACGAGGACTCTACGTGAGGAAAGGACTGAAAGGATAAGAAGGAGTAGAGACACGACAATACTCCTTTTGTAATGGGCAAGGAATGACTCCTGATCGTTCCCTGCGTCTGTTCTCTCCATCCAGCTGAGACTATCCACAGTTTTCTGCTATTTTTAAACGAAAAGCCTGCAAGAAAGTAAACAATCTGAACTAAAATAAAATTGCCAAACAGGCAATGTGTAACCACGTGGAGCAGATGTGCGCTCAATCTTTAGGGAGAATAAACTTGCAGTGCAGCTTGCTCAGCATCACAGCAACCAATTCCCTGTCTACACCACCGATAGTAGCAGTGCATACCAGACAAGATATACAGCAGAAACTCCATACAAAGCAACTTTTGAACACACAGCAATCTTATCTGGAATGCAAAGCTCAGCAGATAAATATGAAAGCCACCAGTTGAAACTTTCACATGAAACCACTCACTACCCTAGCTTGAACAAACATTTGGTGCCAAAAGGTGCCAATGTTTGAAAATCCTGGAACTCCTTCCTTTACAGCACTGTGTATTTTACTGCACAAAATGGAATCCAGCCGTTCAAGAAGGCAACTTCCCACCGCTTCATCCAGACCTGCTACGTATGAGGAACAAAAGCTTTTCCAGTTGCGAAAACAAACGTTTCTAACTTCTGTTAGTTCTGCTGAAATACCATATAAAACAAAAATTATGCTCTCCCTTGCCCAGTTCCATCACACAATTCCCCGCGCTCTCTGGATGCTGTCCCACCTTGTTAGTTTTCTCAACATGGCCTTTTCAGAGGCAATGGGTCCATCTTTCACTCTTTCTGTGACAGGATGCATTTTCCCGTTCAACTCCTTAATATTCTGTTCCTTCATGGATTACATTGGTGCAATGAAGGGATATGAGAGACGTTGTGATCACACAATACATGGGATGGGCATGCCTTCCAGAGGCGAAAGGCCAAAATAACGACTGAACGTACTTTAGCGCTTCGATCATGCTATCTCCTGGTAGAGATTTCGTGCATCTGCAGTCTACAGGCAGACCTACTAAATGCATGTACAAAAAAGAAGTTGCAAAACGGATGGATGCGTCTTCAGCATGCATTGCAACCCTTCCCACGGGCAACAGGCTATATAATATGAAAGGGTAAAAATAGCTGTGTGGAGGTTATTTGGAAGTGGGTGCACCAGTCCAATCATTGTAGGTGTGCTTTTCACTTGCCTCACCCACACCACATACTTCTTCCTCTGCAGAACCCCGACCGAATTAGAAATAGTAAATCTTAACAGAAACCAGTTCATCGAATAGTGCAATTAAATATATGTGAGAGATATTGGCCTGGTTCTGAGCTTCGCTCACCGCCAAATACCAGCCACGTGACATCTGGATGAAGAACAGCTCACCTTCCGACGAGAGATCCTGCTAACGCACGGTATCAACGTCGATTTCTCGGTTTCCTACTCTCTCTCTCCTCACTGAATTCAAGGTCCAACCCTCCAACTCAGCACTACCCTGTAGAACTGTGCCTATAATCCATCTTGCTTCCAATATATCCGATCCAACCTTTGCTCCGAACTATCGACATCACATCCAGTTCCATCTTCCTATTGCCTTCCGAGATACTTTAACTTAGCTCCACAACGCCCTCCCATTTACCAATTGTCCAGTTCTCCATCCTCACATTCCTACTGAAGAGCTTCTGCCTGAAACGTCGAATGTCTTGCTACTAAAATGCTGTTTCACCTGCAGTGTTTTTCCAGCTTCACACTTTTTGACAAAGGTGAGATGTCAAATGGTAACGTAAAACATTCAAATGCCAGAACATTTCTCGTTCGATTGAAACAAATGTATCACATGTTAACCAATGACGCGGTGCACAAAGCATTTGATGCTACAGGGGCCATCAAATGTGGGGAATGCCATAATCTCACTCGACACCAAAAGGATGACACTGTCACAAGCATCAATGCTGTACAGATTGTATTCATTTCTTTATTGAACATATAGATATGAATGAGAACGTGCAGAGGTTTGAACACATCGTGAAAGAATTAACAGTTTAAAGTGAGGAAGTCTTAAAAGCCAGGCAGGGCTAGTTCAGAAAGTTGTGGAGATACAGTTCGAGGGGCTGTTGGCAAAGGACGCACGGGCTAAAACAATTAATCAGCTGATCGATAGGGAATGAGAGGTTACTGAAGATATACACTACCCCATAACATACCTCAATTTCTGCTTCAGCCCCCAGCATTGGTATTAGTCAAGCTCGAAAGATACACATCAAACAACGTGAGCGACAATTGCTCATGGTATCTGACATGTGTCATGACAATTTCAAGGATTATGAAGCGATCAGATAAAACCCTATTCTAGGTAAAAACAATTACTGCAGATGCTGGTAACCAGATTCTGAATTTGTGCTGCTGAAAACGCATAACAATTCAGGCAGCATCCGATGAGCAGTAAAATCGACGATTCGGGCAAAAGCCCTTCATCCGGAATACAGGCAGAGTGCCTGGGGAGGAGAAAAAAAACAATGGAGTACAATAGGTGAGTGGGTGAGGGGATGAATGTGATCGGTTAGTGAGGAGGGTGGAGTAGATAGGTGGAAAAGAAGATGGGCAGGTAGGACAAGTCATGGGAAGAGTGCCGAGCTGGAAGTTTGGAAATGGTTTGAGGTGGGGGAAGGAGAAATGATGATACTGTTGAATTCCACACTGATGTCCTAGCGTTGAAGTGTTTCGAGGCGGAAGATGAGGTGTTCTTACTCTACCACCAGGGATATATTTCCCTCCCCACCCCTTTCCGACGTCAGCAAAGACCGTTCCCTCCGTGATTACTAGTTAGGTCCACGCCCCATACAATCCACCTTCCCGTCCTGGCACCTTCCACTGCCACCGCAGGAATTGCAAAGCCTGCGCCCATACCGCCTCACTAACAGCCATCCAAGGCCCTAAAGGTGTCTTTCACATCCAACAAAGTTTTACCTGCACATCCACCAATATCATTTCTTGTATCCATTGCTCCCGATACGGTCTCCTCTACATTGGGGAGTCTGCACGCCTCCGAGGAGAGCGCTTAGGGAACACCTCTGAGACACCCACACCAATCAAACACACTGCCTTGTGGCCCAACATTTCAAGTCCCACTCCCACTCTGCCGAGGACATGGAGGTCCTGGGACTCCTTCACCGCAGCTTCCTCACCACAAGACACCAGAAGGAAGAACGTTTCATCTTCGGCCTCGATATACTTCAAACTCAGGGCATCAATGTGGACCTCAACAGTTACCTCATTTCCTCTTTCCCCACCTCACCCCAGTTCCAAGCTTCCAGCTCAGCACTGTCCCAATGACTTGTCCTACCTGCCTATCTTATTTTTCACCTATCCACTCCAACCTCCTCCCTGACCTATCATCTTCATCCACTCCCCCACTCATCTATTCTACTCGATGCTGCTTTCCTCCACCCCCACCCTCCTCTCATTTATTTCTCCACCATTCAGGCACTCTGCCTGTATTCCTGATGAAGGGTTTTGCCCGAACGTTGATTTTACTGCTCATCGAATGCTGCCTGAACTGCTGTGCTTTTCCAGCACCACAAATCCAAAACTCTATTCCACACTTTTGGAAAAACTTGAGGGAAATTAGAGAAAGTATAGTTCGGTAGTGAAAATCTACAAACAGTTGGAAAAGAAATAAAAAATCTTTAGTAGGGGACAAGAGACATGACTAATCCACCTATTATGCTACAGTTAGCATTGTCAGCTCACCTATGCTTCACATCTCCCGACTGAACCTTACCGCTGACGAGTCAATCCTCGGTTGGAAATAGAGTGTATGTGAAAGAGAGAGTTAGACAGAGAGAAAGAGAGAGAAGAATCATCCATGTTTCCTGATCACTGTCGAGAGGGCCTTGGGTGAGAGAGGGTGGAAATCATCCCCGGTTCCTACCTTCAATCATTATCTCGTGACCCGGATTATAGAGAGCAAGGGAAAGAGCGGTAATCAGCCAGAGTTCCTGCTCCTGGTCAGTATCCAGTGATCGCTTGGTCAATGAGAGGGCGGAGTGTTCCAACTTCCAATCATTGTAAAGTGAACCACGGGTTAGAGAGGGACCTGGGGGAAATGTTCTACGATTTCTGACATGTGTCTTTCTGTTGGAAGGATATGAAGACTAGCAGAATGACGGACATCCTGGTTAAATATGAGTAACAGGCTTAGATTCAATAAAAAAAATGTATCGGCGGGTTTGACCTTGTGAAATAGTCTGCAATTCTGAATTGTATGAAACCAAAACCCTGTGTCTCTGTGAGAGGAACAATATCTGAATTGCCCTCTGATAAATGTTGCAACATGTTCTCTCTTCTCCCTTGTAAATTCAATTCCTTGAAGCGGCACCTTATACCAGGACTGGCACTGCACGGATTTGATACAATGCATAGTTATCTCTCCATTACCTGACAGTGTGCACATCACCTTTAACCATGTGAAGGATCGAGCATAGCCAGAACAGTTACCAGATTCGGTTAGACATAGTGTTGAACGGTTTTTCTGTTTCTCTACTATTCGTCCCTCATTTCATATGCAGGGTCCGCATCAAACGCTTCCAAGTCAAGTACAGCAACGGTTAAATGCAGTATCGAACTCTCTTAACATTACCTTAATGGAGTGTCAGAGATTCATATCAATTGACAGAAGAGAAACAGAGCCCTCGGTCCAACCCTTCCACCCAAACTGGATATCCGAAAAGTTTGCCACTATTTGGCCCCTACCCGATGATGTGGACTAGACCTTGTCGCCTCCAAGCATTTCAAGAAGGAAGCTCAGACTCTAACGTTTCTACTTGATTGAAGTAGGTGAAGAGTGCAAGCACGAGGAGGACAGCCGCGGTACCACTGAGTTTTAAACAAAACCAAATTTATTTGTACGCAAACAAACGAAACAGAATTCAAAATAACTTATCTGAAAACTCCACCACTGTCACACAACGTAATGATACTCTTCCAAACAAGAGGAACTTTCCCATGAACACCCTCTGTTTAAAACACAAACCATACACGTATTCATATATGAGAGATGACAGACAAAGAGGATCACTTTGGAGCTGTCTTTGTTTCCAACAGTTTCTCTGGATTCAGAGGTAAAACTTGACCAGTGTCTGCAAAACAGCCAGATTGCTAAAAGCAAAAAGACCAGAGAAAGACTGAGCTGGAATAACTGACCACTCCCCTTTCATTGCACACGTTATTTAAAAAAAAACTTGGAAATCTTTCGCCTGAGGCATTTTCTTGTGGCTTTAATTAAATTCGCCCTAAAACCCATACAAACCAGATACATTGGAACTCTGCAATTATGATCCCTCTCAAGAATAAAATCAAAGGCAGAATAACGTTGTCAAAGTAACAGCATCACTACACCGCCCCCTTAAATAAACGAATCATCATTTTAAAACGCCTTAACTTACATTTGTCGTAAAAGACAATACATAAATGTTACATGGACTTTAACTATGCAAACACGTACTCCAACATTTTATTTCATACTATTTATTCCTGCCAAGGAACATCTCAATCTCTCATCCACGTCGAGATAATACGTCTGCAATCACGTTTTCTCTTCCTGCACCACGTGCAATTTGCAAACTGAAAGGCTACAACAGCAAGCTCCATCTTAACTGCCTCAATTTCTGTCTTTAAAATTCTCCACAATATGCAATGGGTTATCGACGGTGTATATGGCTGTTTCAGACACATTACAGATAACGTAATCGTTGAAATGTTGTCACTCCAACACAAATCACAAAGTCTTCTTCTCAACTGTCGAATATTTCTGCTGATGAATGTTCAAATTCCTGGACAATTACAGATAGGTTTTCTATCTGCTCGTCATCTTCTTGCAAGAGCCCAGCAACAACATTCACATCGCTCGCATCGACAGCCACCTTGTTTGGCTTTGCGTAATTAATGACTAACAGTGGGGCAGTGGGTAACACAGCTTTATAATCTGTCAAATGCCTTCTGAAAGTCCGCTGTCCACTGAAATGCCTTGCCATTCTTTCGTAATTCAGTGAGTGGAGCAGACTCACTGGGTCAAATAAATTCCACTCAATCCCGGTATACATTGTACTGCTATATGTCGATGTTTTGGGAAACTCCCTGATTTCCACAGAATATTTTGCATTCCGTGGCGTCATTCTTCCGTGTCCAATGAAGTACCCCAGGAAGATGACGTGAGCTTTGGCAATTTCACTTTTATCACCATGTCTTCCTCTCGAAGTCAATCGAAAAATTCTCATAATTTTTACAAGTTTTCCTTCCAAGTGTGACTAAAAGTCATAATGCCAAAGTAGTAAGAACTCCGACTACTGTGTGACGGGCTGCTTGACTAAGGTAAAAGGTAGATTTGGCTCTCAAAATCTCACTTTTGTGGAAAAGTACAACTGGAGTTTAAGGTTGTGGAATTATAATTTGACAGAATAAAGGGAGTGTTCCATACGCTCGTTAGTGGGGTGCTTCTTCGATACATACAGCAAAGAAATAGACCCTTCGGTCAAACTCATTCATGTCACCCATGTAGCCAAAATCAATACAGTCCCATCTGCCAGCACTTGGCAAATATCCCACTAAAAACTTCCTATTAATTTACCCATCCAGATGCTGTTTAAATGCTGTAATTGATTCAGCCCCACCACTTCCTCTGGCAGGTCATTCCATGCAAGCAACACCCGCTGCGTGAAAGAGTTGCCTCTTAGATCCCTTTTATATATCTCCCATCTCAGCCTAAATCTGTGCCCTCCAATTCTGTTCTCCAACACTCCAGGAACAGGACAATGTCTGTTTATCCATTTCCATGCCACTTATGATTTTATTTCTCGATCAGCTCAGTCCTCAGCCTCTCATGCAACAGGTAAAACAGCCCCAGCCTATTCAAACTATTCCAATATCTTAAATCCTCACACCCTAGCAGCATCCTTGCAATTTTTTTTCTGAATAGTTTCAAATTTCACAAAACGCATCTGAAGAGAAAGAGACGAGAATTGGATGAAAGATCCCAAAAACGGCCTTCCCAATGTTCGGTCCAGCCGCAACATGACTTCCCAACACCTATGCATGATGCTCTGACCATAAAGAAAAGCATACCGAATGCCTTCTATACTATCCTATATGCTTGCAACTCTACATTCAAGGAACTATGAACCTGCACTCCAAGGTCTCTTTGTTCAGGGACACTACCTGGGACCTTACCATTAAGTGTATAATTTCTGCTCTAATTTATTTGTTTTTCCAAACTGTATCACCTCACATTCATCTAAGTTAAATTCCATCAGCCACTCCGCAGCCAATTGGTTCATTTGTTAAATCCCATGAGCTCGTTAGTTTTTCTGTCCATGAGCAACATCAAAGAACAAAGGCGATAGTAGCATTGTGCTGATCTTTACCGTGAATTATTGTATCGTGTGGAGAGTAAACCATTTTTTAAATTCTTATTTTATAAGTACAGATTGACTGTTCAACTCGAGAGAATGCTGAGAGAGTGTACTCTGTGACAGCCTCTGCGCGAGTTCATGGAAAGTAAAGCTTCTTGAAACAAGATTCCAAGTCTTAGACCAAATACTTTCCCTCACATTCTGGCGTACTCAGCCGGGATCCACAGTAATACGGGATCTCAAAAAAGTCCAGTAGGAAATAGTGGAACTAGTGCATGTGTTTGCCCGAGCTTTAATGGGGACTGGACCTAGTGCTCCACTCAGGGTGGTGATGTGCAGAGTCCATCTGACATTTCGCAGGGTCTCCAGCTGAGCCACTACTAACGAAAGTTTGAGGAGAGAGAAGACTAAATTGCCTGGGCAATGAGGGAGACAAAGAACTGGTAGCCCATTCGAAATATGTTGGATACATTGCGGTCGTGAGGACGGAAGAGAAACACTGGTTACTGCTTCTCGGATGTTAATGCACGCAGACACAGCTATGTTTCTTTTTCCTCTCTCTTTTTAGATTTTAGAGATCAAGACTGCAGTCAGTGCATCGCCATGAGACACCCAGAAGACGGACCAAAGAACAAATCAAAGACTGGGAGAAGATTTATAGCTCTGTTGCTCGTTGTTGTGTTTCTGTTCACCGAGCTGGGAATTTGTGTTGCAGACGTTTCGTCCCCTGTCCAGGCGACATCCTCAGTGCTTGGGAGCCACCTGTGAAGCTTTTCTGCGATGTTTTCTCTGGCATTTATAGTGATTCGTATCTGCCATTTCCGATTATCAGTTCCAGCTGTCCGCTGCAGTGGCCAGTATATTGGGTCCATGTCGATGTGCTTCTTGATTGAATCTGTGGATGAGTGCCATGTCTCGAGGAATTCCCTGGCTGTTCTCTGTATGCCTTGTCCTATAATAGCAATGTTGTCCCAGTCGAACTCATGTTGCTTGTCATCTAAGTTAGCTGTCTTCCTGTTTGTCCTATATCATATTTTGTGCAGTCCTTGCATGGGAATGTGTACTCTACATTGGTTTTACTCATGCCGGGTATCGGGTCCTTCGTCCTGGTGAGTTGTGGTCTGAGAGTGCCTGTTGGTTTGTGTGCTGTTATGAGTCCTAGTGGTCGCAGTAGTCTGGCTGTCAGTTCAGAAATGTTTTTGATATATGATAGAGTGGCTCGTCCTTTGGGATGTGGCATGTCCTCATTCCGTTGTCTTTCTCTTAGGCATCTGTTGATGAAATTGCGAGGGTATCCGTTTTTGGCGAATACATTGTGTAGGTGTTCTTCTTCCTCTATTTGCAGTTCTGGTGCTCTGTAGTGTGTTGTGGCCCTTTTGAGCAGAGTCTTCATTCAACTTCTTTTGTGTGTGTTGGGGTGGTTGCTTTCGTAGTCGAGGACTTGGACTTTGTGTGTTCCTTTCCTGTATATCTTTGTGGTGAATTCTCTGTTCAGTGTTCTCTGTACCATCACGTCGAAGAATGGGAGTTGGCTGTCCTTTTCTTCTTCTCCAGTGAATCGGATTCCTTTGAGTGTGGCGTTGATGATTCAGTGTGTGTTCCCTATTTCTGACCAGTTCAAAATCAAATTATCAGGAAACCGTCCATACTTCTGGCCTGCCTTCAGCCTCACCTGATCCTACCCAACCAAACTACAACGCAGCCTCACAATCACACAAAGCTGCTTAATCGGGATATAACATCTGGGACACTGTCGATCGCCTCTGATGAAAATGAATCTTCAAGTAATACAGCTCCTTTCACCCAATTTCCCCGAATGATGTTCAGTGATATAGCTGTCCTAATGCCTTGGAGAACCTCTGAGGTGAGAAGCATGATCAATGAAGGTACCAACCGATTGAGAAAGCTAGCTCCTTCCATCAAGATTTGGTCAAAACCTACCAGGTTTATGACCTCTTACCCAGGATGTTCTTCTACTTTGCGTAATATGGCACCTCATGGGCGCCTTTTTCTTCAAATACTTGAGATCATCCTGCAGTATCCGGAAGGAAAGGAACCTTTTGGGGTAAAGACCCTCTGTGAAGTTGCGTTTAACAGAGGTGAGGAATTTGGTGAGGGATCTCTTGCGCTCCTGGGTGAAGGTAACCCATCTCACACTCTGATGCAAAGTGTTCCATAACCCATATGACATTATTCTCTCCAATCATTTGGAAGCCAACTATGGCAAATTGTGAGTGATACAATTTGCTTCACAGGAAACAGATAGGTCTCGACTGACACTTCTATGAGATCTAGTTAATGTTCTTTTGTTGCCCCCTGAATTGAAGCTATCCAAAATTCAATGAAATGAATTCGCTTTTCGTTAAATTGTTCTCCTGTCCTTAATAAGACATCAGACTCCCAGTGGAAAGAACCGGGTCTCAAGTCATGGATGTGTGGATTCCAATTTCACACTTGTACCTACCTTATTTGCAGTCTTATGGCCTATACTTACCTTCCCTCAGATGAGAGACGGTCGTATTATATGGGGTATGTACTACCTCGCACCACAGTTTTGGATCAATTTTGTTCGCTCGAGAAGCCCAAGAGATCCCTCTCCTGATTACTCACTTGGGTTGGGAAGTCATCCCCTTCTATTGGATAATCTCGACATTCTCAACAATTGAGCAAGTTAAAAACAATATTGGAACCTATCGCCAATGATACCACTGAGACCCCGACTGAGATCTATTCTGTGCTAGTCAAGTTAGAACAGAGGTACTTTTGGACTAATTGCCCTTGGATTTTGTATTATCCAGGAAGGGTCGCAGTTGCGCTGTCATTTGGCAGGAATGTAGTACCTACATGAAGAGACAAGTCTAAAATGTAATGCCTCCGGAAGAGATTACGCTCCCTTTTCGATTTCTATCTGGGTCTTTGACGTGGACCGGCTGGGTCATTGGAGAACCACCTTAGTCGTTGGAATCGTCACCTTTACTATCATACTCCTTATAATTTGTCGTACATGGAGAACTACTGGCTGTCGCGGTTCACAGTTTATTCCTAACACATTGCCACTCCAACATTAATGATCATCCATCAGACCGTGAATCATGGCGATCCCTGCAATGAACAGTTGTGTATGAGTACGTGCCGTTTACCACAAAATATGCATCATTGTTTTTGAGTGATATCCAAAATTTAAGACTTTATCTGGGAATTGTGGAAGTAGTAAGAACTTGGCATACTGCTGCATGAGGTAATACTTGACAAAGGTAAAACCTGACCTGGCTCTCAGGCTTGCAGCTGTAGATGAAAAACAAAGCTGGAGATCCAGACTGAGTTTGTCAAATTATATTTTGACGAAATACAGAGTGTATCTTAAGTTTGTTCATCACTCTGTCTTGAGCAAATTCGGGAACAAAGGGCATAGCTGCAATGAGATTTTATTTATACTTGAGTGCTGAATGAAATTAATTAAGACAAGCAATTTTTTTGAAGCATTGTGTAAATTTAGGCTGGCCGTTCGGCCCTGGAGAGTGCTGCGAGATAGTAAAGTTCCTGCCAGCCTCTCCGTGAATTGACGAAAAGTAAAGCTTCTTGAATCAAGATTCGATGTCTCAAACTAAGTAATTTCCCCAACACTACCAGTTCAGTATTTTTTTCCCCAGTTTATCATTAGTTGGGGCCGAGAGAAGCAGCTGCTGTGAAAAAGGTTTTACCTGCTTCAGCAAATAACGCCCGTCTGAATAATCCCTGAAATTATTCCTACCTGGAAGAACTTGCGTTTCAATTGACCTTTTGCCACTGAATATCGTTATGGAATGTTGCAAGGATTGTAACAGCTTTGTTAAATCATGATTGAGTCGATTGGGTTTGGATAGGTTGTTTCTCGAAATTCTGCATTATTTTCTCCGTGGATAAGTTGTATTTTACTTCAAGCCAAGAGGTTTGATCAGCTGAACCACTCGTGGAATATCTACCTTACATCTGGTTAAAACAACAAAAGAAGATAAGGTCGTGGAAACCTTCGTAAAATGTTATGAGGAGGTCTGGCCTGGTCAATAACACGATCCCTTTCCATAATAATTTTAAAACTAGTAGAATTATGATCCCTGGACGTAAAGTGCTTCCGTCCTGACACCGCAGTCACTTGCACAGCCTTATTTCTTCAGAAGTCAAGTTTTTCTCATTCTCGAATGGATACATCAACGGACTGAATAATACCATTTCCTTGTACAAACTTAAGTATTTCCTCTCCACCTCAGCCGTTATCACCATGACAGTCCCAGTCTGTATTTGAAAATTTTACAAAATCTCCTACCATTACCACGATATTGTTTTGACAAACACCTGAGATCTCCTCACAAGTTTGCTTCTTTAATTCTTGGGGGACATATAGTGCCATCTCAATGAGGCGATCATCACTTTCTTATTTCACAGTTCAACCAAAATAACTTCACTGGTTGCAATCTCCAGAATATCCTCCCTCAGTGCAGTCCAAATGTTATCCCTCATCCAAAGCACCACTCTCCCCTCCCTTGTCACCCTTTCTACCTTTCTTATAGAATTTATACCCTGTAACTTTTCTCTGCCAGTCCTGTCCTACATAATAGCTTTGAAATCCAATTCCCATGTTTCCAAACATGCCCGAGGTTCATCTGCCTTAATTGTAAGGTCGCTTGAATTGAAATACATACGTTTAATTTATCAGTCCTACCTTGTGCTCTGCTCCTGTCTGCCTTGACTGTTGTATTTGCTTTTTTACTCTTCATGGACCAACCTTCTACTCTTCCCTTTTCTCACTATCTCTCTGGGACCACAACCATCCTGTGTACTCATTTAAATCCTCTCGTGTCGCTCAAGCAAATCTCAGTATATAAGCCACTTTCCAAATCAAGTGAAACCCATCCCTCCTTTACAGGTGACTTCTATCCTGGAACAGATTCTGATGACCCACAAATGTGAATATCAAAGAGAAAACCGAAGAGAAACATTATGTGTTAATCAGGACATGTCAGGGATAACCAGAGAGAAAAAAAAATTCTTAGGACTGCATCAATTAGCGGTACATAGAAAAGAAAATAGTAACTTTATATCTGAGCATGGGCAGCTTTCATAAGGAAATAAACAAATCTATACTGCACTAAATTCCATAAATATCGCATGAGGACTATTAGAGGTAAGCATTGATTCCTCTCGCTCCTCCCACCAGCGTTTTACGTGAAGAAATATTGTTTGTGGTAGTGCAATAGCAGGTGGCAGTCGTAGCCTGGATGAGAGTTATTGATGACTTTCGAGAACACTTCTTAAAGCTGCATATTCTGGAGCAAGGAAAAGCGCAGCAGGTCAGGCAGCATCAGAGGAGCAGGAAACTCTACATTTCGGGCATGAGCCCTTCTTCAGGAATGAGGAGGGTGTGCCAAGCAGGCTAAGATAAAAGGTAGGGAGGAGGGACTTGGGGGGAGGTGCGTTGGGAATGCGATAGGTGGAAGGAGGTTTAAGGTGAGGGTGATAGTCTGGAGAGGGGGTCGGGGCGGAGACGTCGGGAAGAAGTTTGCAGATCAAGAAGGCGGTGCTGAGTCCGAGGATTGGGACTGAGAATAGGTGGAGGGAGGGGAAATGAGGAAGCTGGAGAAATCTGCGTTCATCCCTTGTGGTTGGAGGGTTCCTAGGCAGAATATGAGGCGCGCTTCCTCCAGGCGTCGTGTTGCCAATGTCTGGCGATGGAGGAGGCCAAGGACCTGCGTGTCCTTGGCGGAGTGGGAGGTGCAGTTAAAGTGTTCAGCCACGGGGCGGTTGGGTTGGTTGATGGAACTTTCCAACCGCCTAGGAAGTCTCCAACCACATGGGACGAATTCAGATTTCTCCAGCTTCCTCATGTCCCCTCTCCCCACCTTTTCTCAGTCCCAACCCTCAGACTCTGCACTGCCTTCTTGACCGGCAATCTTCTTCCCGACCACCGCCACCACCCCCTCCGGCCTATCACACTCACCATAACCTCCTTCCACCTGTCACATTCCCAACGCCCCTCCCCCAAGCCCCTCATCCCTACCTTTTATCTTAGCCTGCTTGGCACACCCTCCTGATTTCTGAAGAAGGGCTAATGCCCGAAACGAAGATTATCCTGCTCCATTGATGCTCCCTGACCTGCTGTGCTTTTCCAGAAACACATTTTTAAGCTCTGATCCCCAGCATCTACAGTCCTCACTTTCTCCTATTCTGGAGCAACGAGACAGCAATTTACGTTTTTATCATCTTATTGATACTGTGTAATGTGAGAAGATTCATTGAACAATCACAGAGCAAAGACACGCCAAAGCAGCAGCTATCACAATACCATCTAATTTCACATTCAATTTTCAAGGAAGAACAAGTAATTTAAGGTAAGTTTTTTTTAATCTTAAAGAACGATCATTGCATCTGCTTGAAAATTAAGCGACCTGAAGTGAATGGTGTGATCAGCTCGGAAGGAGATTAATAGAGACAGTGGTGACAGACATTTAAGGTGATAACTCATAATCTTCAGCATAAGTATGTTGCAACGGAAATGAGATGTTTTAGAGTGAGGTATTGTTTTCTGTAGTTAACTGCATAAAATGGAGAAAATGTTGTACTTGAGGATATTGCAAAGGTGGGAGACAGGTGTGATCATTTACAGCAACGTGAAGAATTCTGAAAACTAAAAGGCTAGTTAGGAGCAGGGAATTGTAGTATTAGAACCATACTTGATACCTTTAAATAGGCAACAAGATGAAAGCGTCCAGATACTTTAAAAATAAAAACATGCATGTTATGAGAGTGGCACTACTCTAAAGTTCAAGAATATGAAGTCGATGCCAGATGATAAGGCAATGGTGAACGACGTGAATACGTATTTTGCTGCTGTCTTCGCTATAGAGGATAAAACAAAATCAGATAAGTGATATGACGCTGTTTGCTGATATCAAAACTGCAGGGCAACTGTACATGTTTACTCACTCTATAATGTTCGTGGGAACAGTTCCAGATATTCCACATCCTTGTCGCGATCTTTGTTGCCCTTTCCCACCTCTCTGAGTCTCCACAACACAGCATCCACCCTCTCCACCAACAGGATAAAAGTATCGTTCCTCTCCTGATACCAATCTTTCTATCCCTCCCTCTCTCTCTCCCTCAGTCTTTCTGTCCCATCCCTCCACTCTCTATCCCAGATATGTATATCTAGAAAAAATGCACAGGCACAAAAAAAGGCATATGTTGGAAATGCTTCCACAAACCGCTTTCTCTTGTATCGAGCAAGCATCTTGCCAGACAATGCTGCGTATGGTCCGCAGTGCACACTCACTGTACGTTAGCAGGGGGCACAGAGGGAGGAAAATAATGAGAGGAGAATCACAAAGGAAGCTTTACTCGGTAAACTGATGCAGCAGTGATCTGCCAAGTCTCATCATCCTCTGTCTTCATAGCAGGGTCTTAAAAGCGGACACTAGTTTGGTCGTAGATGCATTAGTGTGAGTTCGCGGAAACTCCCAAGATTCAGGAAGGTTTCATCAGACTTCACTCTGTCTGAGAACATTTAGTCTGTCATTGTTTTGATCCATCACTCGTCAGTGTCCGGCACCTCTCTGTCCCTAAACGTCTTCCAGACACAAGGCATTTCTGGAATGACTTGATGGCCTTGACTGTTGATTGTAGTTTGTTGTGATACGAACATTTCAGATGCATGAGGTTCATTTGATATAATGGTTATTAAATGACAGCTGCTCTTGAATTTTATTACAGTAATCTCTATTTGTCCTCTACAGTCTAACTCATGCCAACATGTCTCTTATTTTAAAGGAGGATCTGAATGAGTCAGAGTTGGATCAGAGAAGGTTCATCGATTAATACTATGAATGAGAGACTAAGTTATTCAGAATGGAAATAGGCCCGTCAGCCAGAACTGGTCTATGCTGATCATGATACCCACTCAGCTAGTTTAAATTACCCGATTTTGGTCCATATCACTGGAAGCCTTTCACATCCATATTCTGATCCTTCTTCTCAAAGCTGCTTTTGCGTCTACCTCAACCAACTCCAATCACAGCACATTCTATTTACGCAACAATCTATATCGAGTTTTTTTTGGTCAGGTGTTTCCAGGAAGCGTTCCTGATACAATATGTTGGTAGGCCGAGGACAGGGGAGGCCATATTGGATTTGGTGTTTGTAAATGAACCATGCCAGGCGTCAAACCTCTCAGCAGTAGGGTATTTTGGTGATGGTAAACACAACGCCATGACCTTTACTATACTAATTGAGAGGGATAGGAGCAGATATTATTGGAAAGTTTTTAATTGGAGAGGGGAAGTTACAATGCAATTAGATAGTAACTTCAGCGCCTAGATTGGGAACAGATGCTCTCAGGAAAATGCACAACAGAAATGTGGAGGTTCTTTCAGAAGCATCTGCTGAAAGTTTTCGACACGTTTGTCCCACTGAGACAACGAATTGTTGATAGTTTGAAACAATCTTGGGTGACAGGAAGTGTGGAATATCTAGTCAACGGAAGAAGGAAGCTTACTTAAGGTTGAAGAGACAATGATCAGACAGGGCTTTAGAAGGATACAAGCGGGCGAGGAAGGAACTGAAGAATGGACTTTGCAGAGCTGGAAGGCTGTATGGCAAAGATTCAGCGGTTAGGATTAGGGAGACCCAAAGGCATTGTTCACATATATGACGAACAAAGTAGGTGGGGGTAGAGGGACGGGAGGGCTGATCAGGGATAGTGGAAGAAATGTGTGCCTGAAGTCAGAGGAAGTGCAGATGGTCCTTAATGAATACTTTGCTTCAGTATTCACCACTGACAATAACTTTGACACGTCTGAGAACAGCGTGATTATGCTAGTACAGGTTAATGTTAGGAAGGAGGATGTGATGAAAAGTTTGAAAAACATATGGATAATTAAATCACCTACGCCAGACGGGATATAACTAAGGTTACTACTGGAAGTGGGGGAAAACATTGTTGCACCTTTGGCGATAATCTCTGCGTCTTAACTATTCACTGTAGAAGTGATATATTATAGGTGATTGGCAAATGTCATTTGTTGAAGTAAGGCAAAAAGGATTATCCAGAAAATTACAAAACAGTCAGTCTTAAGTCTGTGGTGTGCAAAGTGTTGGAAAGGATTCGAAGAGATGGGTTTTCTAATTACTTGTCAAACCTAGTTTGATTTGAGATTGATAGCATGGCTTTGGGAAGGGCAGATCGTGGCCCACAAACTATATCGAATTCTTTGAGGATGAGACAAAGCACGTTGATGGACATAGATCAGTGGGTATGGTGTACCTGGATTTTCACAATGCGTTTGACAAGGTCCCCATGGAAGGCTCATTCAGAAAGTAAGAAGGCATTGGATACAGGGGGATCTGCCTATCTGCATACAGAATTAGCTGCCACATGTAAGACAGAGAGTGGTCGGAGATGGAAAGGATTCAAACTTGATTTGGTTGGTACTGGTTCTGCAAGGATCTTTGGGCTCTTTGTACATTTTATAAATGGCTTGGAAGAGGAATTGGAAGTGTAAGTGAGTAACTTATCAGATGACATGAGTGGTGGTGAAATTGTGGGTAGTGTGGAGATTTGTCTTCGGTAGCAACAAGACATAGACAGGATGCAGAACCGAGAAGATAAGTAGCAGATGGAGTTCAATCTGGAATAGTATGAATTCATTCACTTGCGACGATAAAATTTGAATGCAGAATACAGATTTGAAGGGATTATTCTTGGCAGTGAGGAGAAAAACAGGGCTCTTGGGATCCATGTCCACAGATCCCTAAAAGTTGCCACCAAGTTTGGTGGGGCTGTTGAGAAGACGTATCATTGTTTAACTTTTATCAGCAGGTTTTCGAACCGCGAGGTTATGCTGCAGCTCTATAGAGTCCAGGCTAGATCGCACTTGGAATTTTGTGTTCAGTTCTGGTCAGCTTATTATCAGAAAGATTTAGAAGCTTCAGAGAGGGTGCAGGTGAGATTTGCCAGGATGCTGCCTGGACTGGAGGGAGTGTTTTATGAAGAAAGGTTGAGAGAGCTAGGGCTTTTTTTCATTGGAGCGAAGGAAGATGAGAGCTGACTTGATCGAGGTGTAAAAGATATTGAGTGGCATAGATAGAGTGGATCACCAAAGATTTTTTTTTCTCATGACGGAAATGTGTATCACGAGGAGGCATACTTTTAAGGTAATTGCAGAAAGGTTTAGTGGAGATGTCAGAGGTAGGTTCTTTGCTCAGAGTGATGGCTGCGTTGGATGCAATGCCAGCAGTGGTTCTACAGTCAGGTGCATCAGGGGCAGTTTATCAACTCTTGGATCATCACGTGCAATTAAGTACAATGAAGGTTATGCAAGTTTGTCTGATCTTCGAGTAGGATAGACGGCCAGCACGGCATTGAGGGCCGAATGACCTATATTGTACAACACAGTTATATGTTGTGTCTCAAACTGATCACACTGCAATATCATTCCAGTGAATGGGAGAACGATTACAGCAGAGAAAGTTGGTTTTGGAGAGTGAAACAAAATGGATGTGTTGCAAAAGCCAGCATTGGAACTCGTTAGATCCTCAAACTATCAACGTCTGAACGGAACCATTTCAGTCAGTTACACAGGCACTAATCTTGTAATTCGTTTGTCCGAACGTCAGAAGCTCTTCTTCCTTCGGACATCATCTTCCTTCAAAATAAATCTGTCAAGATCACCAGGTGTGTCTATCGTTTAGTAAATCCTGCAGCCTGTCCTGGGTTATTAAATCAATTTTGGAATAAAAAAGCCGAAATAACTGATGACGCTGTAAATCAGAAACAAGAACATATGTTGCGGGAAAGCTCAGGAAGTCTGGCAACATCATAAATCTTCAGATCTGAAGAACAATCACTGGACACCAAATGTTCACTCTGCTTTATTTACCAACAAATGTTGGCAGACCTGGTGAGTGTCACCAAGAATTTCAGCGCAGTCCTTCAGATCTCTGGTATCCGAAATTCCTTGTTTAAGTAGACCTGATGTCGAACAATCGAAGGGGAGATTGCGTCAGGTGATAGTCAATTTCATCCATTGAGGTACAGGTGAAGGGTCATAGTATCGTAAAATCCCAAAAATGTGGAAATGGGTCTTTTATTCCATCAAGTCCACACCGATTCTCTCAACAGCATTCCGCCCAGTCTCACCCCGCTTACCTTGTAACCCTGTATTTTCCATGGGTAATCCATCAACCCTGCACATTCCTAGACATTACGGGCAAAGTGGCATGGCCAGTCCAGGCAACCTGCACATCTTTGGACTGAAAGAGGAAACCGGAGCACCCGGAGGTAACTCACACGGACACTGTAGAAAATGTGCAGACTCCATGCAATTAAATCAGTCTTAAATCAGAAACTAGGGATCTGGGTAATTGGAGGGATTTCGAGATGGAGAACAAAAGTTTAGATCACAGTGTGAATCATAGGCTGAACAACCCAATTTCAGTTGTGTAAAACATCTAAAATATGATGACAGACTACAACAGGATCTTGATCAGATGGGCCAATAAACAGAGAAGTGGCAGATGGAGTTTAATTCAGATAAATGTGACGTGCTGCATTTAGGGAAAGCAAATCTTAGCAGGATTTATACACTTTATGGGAAGTTCCAAGAGAGTGGAGCGGATCAAAGAGACTTTCGAGTGCAGGTTCATTGCTCCTTTAAAGTGGAGTCGCAGGTAGATACGATAGTGAAGAAGGCCTTTGGTATCCTTTCTTCTTTTGTTCAGAGTATTGAGGACAGGAGTTGGGAGGTCATGTTGCAGCTGTACCGGACATTGTTTAGGCCACTGTTGGAATAATGCATGCAATTCTGGTCTCCTTCCTATCGGACAAATGTGGTGAAATTCGACCAGATATTTCAACCCAATCTAGTCCCACCTGCCAGAACCTGGCTCATATCCCTCCAAACCTTTCCTATTCATATACCCCAGCAAATGCCTCTTAAAATTTGCAATTGTACCAACCTCCACGACTTCCTCGGCCAGCTGCTTCCAATGATGTACCACCCACTCTCTGTGTGAAAACGTTGTCCTTAGGTCTCTTTTATATCTTTCCCCTATCACCCTAAACCTATACTCTCTAGTCCTGGATTCCCCGAACGCAGGGAAAAGATTTGCTCTATTTACGCTATCCATGCCCCTCATTATTTTGTAAACATCTATAAAGACACCCCTCCGACTCCGAGGCTCGAGGGAAAACAGCCCCAACCCGTTCATATACCCGTTCTTCGTATATCACAAATACTGGTCACATCCTTGTAACTCTTTTCTGAACCCTTTCAGGTTTTCCATGCTGTAAATAACTATGACGATATGACTCTATGACTCCGTATATGCATTTTTCATCGCAGTTCACCTTTCATTTTGATTCTGAATATTATTGCCCTTATTCTGAATGAAATGCATGGAAGGAGGTTGTTTGTGCTTTCAGTTAAATCTGTTTATAACAATGAGTCATATTGGAGAATGTATCTTCTCACAGAAAGACGAACAGACAGATGTCATTCCATCTGAAATAACCACAGACCATATTGAGAACACATCAAACGAAAAAAGGGAAATGTTAACGCATATATTTTGAGGGTGGAGCGCTGCAGAAGAATGGAAGAAAATTAGAAAGGTAATGAAGTCTGAGCAATTGTAATGGGGCTGTTGCTGCTGTAAAAATGAGATGATTTGGAAGAGGATGGAGACTGCAAAGACTTAATAACAAATAGCCCATGGAACTACATCGCAAGGATTGGTCATGCGTTCATAATAATATGAAAAGCTCAGGAAATAGGAGCAGGAGGAGACTGTGCAGCCTGTTCAAACCGTTCAGATTATTCTGGCAGTTAATCCAATCATTTCTGGTTTTAGTCTTCGAATTCAGTTTCCTGTCCACTCCCCATTCCAACAAAACCGCCAATCTGTCTATTGCAATCCGAAATGTACTCAATGAGAAAACACCCATTGTCCTCAGTCATAGAGAATATTAAAGACCCAGTGTTGTCTCTTCATCTCAATCAGAAATAATCGGTCGATTTTGCCGACGTTGTAACAATGAAACTGAAAGAACTGAAGCTGTTGTAAATACGAATCAAAACCAGACGTTGGAGGAAAAGTTCAACATATCTGGCAGCATCTCTGATGAGAAATGAAAGGTAATGTTTCACGTCCGGTGACTCTTTAATTACCAGACCTGAAACGTGAACTCTGATTTGTCATGGGAGATGCTGCATGATCTGCTGAGTTTTTCCAGCAGATCCCTAGATTGAGCCTTTGCATTTCAGATTCCCAAATTCACAGGAATACGTTCTTAGCAGAGACCCTATCAATTTCTGCCTCTTCACAATCTGATACATTCCAAAGAAAACGCCTTTCAGTTTTCTGGAATATATTCAGAAACTCAGCAACCGAGATATTTTATTCCTAGCAAGGTGGCGAGTGCTTGATGTTCAATTGGCAACTGGAGATATTCCTGTCTATCTGTTGTGCCTGGCGTTCTGGACTATAGAGCCATAGTTTTTGAGCTCTAAAACTGCATGAATTTATGTAAAACTCTGTTAACTCACTTTTTAGATTAGAATCAATCTAAGCATCAGAACATAGACAGAGAACACAGGGGACTAACACCTTCAACATATTGTCTAGCTATCACCATTGTTAACAGCTAACCCAAGAATGCAACTTTTGAAAAAAGGGTTTCGTGATTTACACATGACTGAAGTGAAACTATCACTTTATTCTAACAGATGAAAGGCTTAACAGACAATCAATTTTTCAATGTATAATTTCAGATACATCACACTGCAAATTTTTGCTGTATATTCTGTGTTAAGATCGAGCCCTCCACAATCACCCGATGAAGGAGCGTCGCTCCGAAAGCTAATGTGCTTCCAATTAAACCTGTTGGACTATAACTTGGTGTTGTGTGATTTTTAACTTTGTCCACCCCAATACAACACTGACATCTCCAAATCATATCTTATGTATTTCGTTGTGTCTGCATTAAGCTGTGAGTACTCATGTGTGTTCTCGTTCTCTGTCTGTGTCTCGGTGTTTCTTTCTATCTGACTCTCCGTGTCTGTGTAGGTATGTGTGCATGTTAGTAGGTTTCAGCGTGCGTATTAGTGTGTGTCCCTTTGTTTGTGAGTATGTGTGTCTGTATCGCTGCATTGGGCTCTCTGTTGTTCTGATGGTTGCATCAAATGAAATGTCTGTCTACCCATTCTTCGGGTGTTTAAAGTGTTATGGACTCGGGGAGATGACTCAAAAAATTCTCGAGAAGGCAGACCGTCAACTAACTTTGCAACTTGTTTTGGTAATTCCACAGTGAAAATGACCCAGAGCAAGATAACTAGGTTGACCAAACGATTTTAAAATAGACAAAAAACCCAATATTACACAACAAAACGCAAAGAACAGAATAAAGAATCCCTACAGAACTCAGCGTATCCAACTAGACTGAATTATGCTCTTCCGAATAGGCACAAGAGTCCAAATAAGCAAAACCCCTTTAAAACCTAGTATAAATTGAACACATCTTTAAAGATTGTAGTTGACGGGCAGAAAAGAGAGAACGTTTCCACGCAGCTCCCTGTTGAACTTCCCACTTCAGCCTGAACTAAACCTGCTCAGCTCAGCTCGTTTGAGAGTTGACGATTCACCTGTATTCAAACAGGTCTCTACTAAAACATGACGATTTTGACATGAAATATCACCCATTTATATATAAGTGAAAAGTCCCAAAAATCCTTATAATTCAATTTATAAACCAGGCTGACAAAAAGCTGAAAAATGTGTTGCTGGAAAAGCGCAGCAGGTCAGACAGCATCCAAGGAGCAAGAGAATCGATGTTTCGGGCATAAGCCCTTCTTTACGAATGAGGAGGGTGTGCCAAGAAGGCTAAGATAAAAGGTAGGGAGGAGGGAATTGGGGAAGGGCGTTGGGAATGTGATAGATGCAAGGAGGTTAAGGTGAGGGTGATACGCCGGAGAGGGGTGGGAGCGGAATGGTCGGGAAGAAGATTGCAGGTCAAGAAGGCGGTGCTGAGTCCGAGGGATGCGACTGAGAGAAGTTGTGGGGAGGGGAAATGAGGAAGCTGGATAAATCTGCATTCATCCCTTGTGGTTGGAGTGTTGCCATGTTCTGGAGATGGAGGAGGCCAAGGACCGACATGCACTTGGCAGAGTGGGAGGGTGAGTTCAAGTGTTCAGCCACTGGGTGGTTGGGTTGGTTGGTGCGGTGTCCCAAAGGTGTTCTCTGAAACGTTCTGCAACACGGCGAATAGGAGGCCACATCGGGCGCAGTGGATGCAGTAAATGATGTGTTGGAGGTGAAGGTGAATTTTACGTGAACCTCCAAATACATCGTATTATCCTTCATCATTTCCACTACCAGTAAACACCCCCCACCAAGAATATATTTCCCTCCACTCCCCTATCAGCATTCCGGAAAGACCACTCCCTCCGCAACTCCCTAGTCGGGACCACACCCCCTACCAACCCAACCTCCACTCCCGGCACCTTCTCCTGCAACCACAAGAAATGCAAAACTTGCGCCAACATCTCCCCCTCTCTTCCCTCCAAGGCCCTAAGGGATCCATCCATATCCATCACAAATTCACCTGCACCTCCACACAAAAAATTTACTGCATCCGCTGCACCCGATGTGGCCTCCCCTACATTGGGGAGACAGGCCCGCCTACTTGTGGAACTTTTCAGAGAACACCTCTGGGAAAAATGCACCAACCAACCCAACTGCCCTGTGGCTGAACATTTTAACTCCCTCTCCAATTCCGCCGAGGACATGTAGGTCCTTGGCCTCCTCCATCGCCAGAACATGGCAACACTCCAACCACAAGGGATGAATGCAGATTTCTCCAGCTTCCTCATTTCCCCTCCCTCCACCTTCTGTCAGTCACAACCCTCGGACTCAGCACCGCCTTCTTGATCTGCAATCTTCTTCGCGATCTCTCCGCCCCCACCGTCACCTTAACCTCCTTCCACATATCGCATTCCCAACGCCCCACCCCCAATTCCCTCCTCCTACCTACCTTATCTTAGCCTACTTGGCACACTTTCCTCATTCCTGAAGAAGTGCTTATGCCCGAAAAGTCGGTTCTCCTGCTTCTTGGCTGCTCTCTGACCTGCTGGGCTTTCCTAGCAACATATTTTTCAGTTCTGATCTCCAACATCTGCAGTCTTCACTTTCTCCTGACTGAAATCTGCCCGGTTTATTGCCCTTCTGTCAAAACGTGTCGAGGACATATCGTCTCTTAGTCAGGAACGGCTTTTTTTTAGAATGAAGAAACTAGCTTTATCTCAGCTACCCCCTTAAAAATTGAACTACCAAAGCCAAAAGATGAATTCGTTTTAAATCCTTCAAAACCCATTTCGTACTCTAAACACACACATACATTTTACTAACTATAAACATGCAAACATGCAAATCCACATTAAACGTCAAGGCACAGCATACCCACTCCATGTCTCATTTGAGTTTCGATAACGCATCAGCAAATGCAGTTCTGCGACCTGTCACATGGTTGCAACAACAACACATTCATCTAAACAGTCTGGAATCTTTTCCCTTAAATTTTTCCAAAATATCAATGAGTTGCATCAGTGCATACAATTGTGTCAGATGCATCGTTGATAAAATAAACACTGAACTTTTTAATGCCAACAACAAGCTTAAAGTCTCTTTTTCCACAATTGAATGTTTCTGTTTATGAACCTTCAACTTCCTGGAAAACCACGCGATGTGTCTTTATATTCCCTTGTGAACCTACTGCAGGAGCACAGCACCAACACCAACACCCACATTACTGTCATCGATAGCTACCTTGAAAGGCTTTGAGTGATCCGGTGTGGCTAATAATTGGGCAGTGGTTAACAGAGATCTTAGGCTATCAAATGGCATGTGACAGTCCGCTTTCCACTGAAACTTCTTGCCCTTTTAAAAACAGTTTGATGAGAAGAGTAGCCTCACTGTTAAATTTCAGCACAAACTTTCGGTAAAATCCATTCAATCCCTGGAATTGTAGTACCCTCTTTCTTTGTCAAAAGTTTGGGAAATTCCCAAATTACTTTGGTTTTTGTACGTCGTGCATCCACTTGTCCGTGTCCTGTAACATGGCCCAGGAAGATGACTTGAACTTTGTCAAGTTCACTTTTAACTAGGTTTACCAATCAATCCTGCCTTTCCAAGTCGAATGAAGAAGTCTGACAAATGCTATGAATATTCGTTCCATGAGAGACTAAAAATCACCACGTCATCAATGTACACGACACAGTTGAGTAATTTCGCAGTGAGCTTATTGGTCACTCCCTGAAATATGCTGGAGCGTTTGAAAAACAAAATGGCATGACGTTGATTTGATATCGTTCATTTGGCGTTACAAAAGCGAAAACTGTCTTTGTTCTCGCTGAAAGTGGTAGTTGCCAGTGGCCTCTTAAAAATGTAAGCTGCTTTACCCGCTTCTTTGACATAGTCCTACAAATGTGGAATTGGATATCCATCTGTTTTCGTAATGGCATTGACTTTGCAATAGTTCACATTACCGTTGGGTAGTATCGGGCTTTGGCACCATGACTGTGGGTGAGGTTGAGTCACGATAACTTATTTTATTATGACATCCTGGAGCATGCGCTCTATCTCCTTCTGAACCTGTGCTAATTTTAGAGGGATACACCTATCAGCATGTTGATTAATTGGAACAGCATCTCCTATAACTACATAATGCATAAGTAGATGATCACTTCCAAGTTCATTTCCGCTTGTCTCCCCATGTGATAGTAGTCACTCATTTAGGTAATTTTGATTTTCTTGTGGAAGGTACGTCAATAATGCATCCCAATTTTTGATATCGTCCTCAATGTCCAATATGTTTTGAGGAATGTCCAATTCAGAATCCTCTGAGCATGTTTCTTCCTTATGTGCTTAATCATTGACACCTTCCCCGCTGGCTTTCCTTGCCAATCAAAATATCATTTGAGCATATTCACATGGCACACCCTGTGAGATTTCTACCTGTCTGGAATCTTTATCAAGTAGTTCACCTCCTTCAATTTCTTATCAATTTGATAAGGTCCACTAAATGTTGTTTTCAGGCGACTTGTTACTGCAAATAACACAAATACCTTATCCCCAATTGCAATATCGAACTTTTGTGATTATCACCGCATCTTGTTTCATTATATGCCGTGGAACTTTCTAAAGCTTTCTAGCCAACTCTCCAGCTCTATTTTATCTTTCTCTACAGATAGTCCAAATGAGTGGTCTCTGAATTCTGATTTATTAATTTCTCCTGAATCAATTTTAACTGTTCAATTCGTGCTCAAAAAATAATTCAAATGGACTAGAGTTGTTCGATTCCTTCGGTGCATCTCTGATCCCAAAATTACAAACGGGACTCCTGGAAAATCTGATGTATACACAGATATGGGTGTTCAGGTCCAATATTCCCTAAGTGGTACAGAAGACCAGTAATCAAGAAGGCATAAAACATCCTTTCCTTCATTGGACAGGTATTGAGTAGAAGAGTTGGCAAGTCACATTACAGATGCATAAGACTTTGTTTCGGGCACATTTGAAATATTGCTTAACTTCCCCTTTGCGCATCACCAAGAGGATGCGTATGCTTTGGCAAGGATGCCGAGGAGTTTCACTGATGCGTTACCTGGTATGGAGGGCGCAATCTATGAAGGAAGTTTGAGTAGATTAGGACTCCTTTTATTGGAAAGACGCAGGCGGGACCTAATTGAGGCGGGACCTAATTGAGGTCGACAATCCACGAGAGGTATAGAGGGTTTGAATATAAGAAGCTTTTTCCTCGAGGGGTGAATCAATTATTAGGGATCAAGAGATCAAAGTCAGCGTGTAACTCGTAAGTGGAGATATCATTGGAAAGTTCTTTACAAAGAGGTTGGTGGTGTGCTTGGAGAACGTTGCCAGGGAAGATCAGAGAGGCAGGCACGTTTGCATCACTTAAAATGTATCTCGACAGATACATGAATGGGCATGGAGCAATGAATAAAGACCTTGAGAAAATATACGACAGGTATAGATAGAGGTTCTGGTTCGGTGCAGGCTTGGAGGGAAGAATATTGCAGACTGTTCCTTTGCTGAAACTTACTTTATTCTTTGTTCTTTCACCCCGTAGACTGAAAGGTCAATGTGCGTGAATGAGAGAGTGATCAAGTGTTGCATGCGTGTGCGCGTGTGTGAGTGCGCATGTGAGAGTGCGTGTTTCCATGTGTGTATGCTTGATAAAGTGCGTGCGTGTGTGTGCATGTGATGGAGAATATGCCTGTGAGAATGTGTGTGTGTGTGCGAGTGTGGTGGTTTATGTATGGGTGAATAGAGACAGCGTGTGTAAGAGAGATGTCAGCCATAGTGTGAGCGTAATGTGTGTGTGTGTGTGGTGTGTGTGTGTGTGTGTGTGTGTGTGTGAGTAGAGAGAGAGAGAGAGAGAGAGAGAGAGAGAGTGTCGTAGGTTCACCCACCCAAATGTGACTTGAATCCTCATTGATTTCGAACTTGGCTGCCAGCCTCTGCTCAGCCCCTCTCATTGTTGCGTCTCCCGAAGTCTGCCATGGAGGATGTTCCGAACCACTGAAGTGTTCTGCCGGGAACAAACGCCCCTGTTCCACGTTTGTTGCGTGGTTTCCTGTCATTCATTGTAATAACGTCTGCTTGACCTCGCTACAGAATCCTTGCCTGTTGCGTGTATCCTTGCTTCACAATCTCATATGTTCTTTATTAAGCATGTTCACACACAAACACATACTCTCTCATGTGCCCTCGACTCACGTACACACACTCATTGCATGCACATCTCTTTCTCACGCATGCACGTGTACATGCACACTGGAGCATGGGGCGAATTTTCATTTGCAGAATTATATTTGCATACTCTTTCTAATTTGCTCAAAAATGCATAAACTGCAGGCAGTCAATGCATGCAATATTTGTAAATTCAACATTGGAAGTGGAATCAGTCTGACTTTATATTGGAATACAAGCGGATCTGAACCTGACATCTTTAATGCATTGTCTGAACTGAGAAATCATCTTTTTGTTAGCAAAACATTACGTTATATCGAGAATGTGACTTAAAAGACTCTCAAATTTACATGTTAATGAAACAAAACCTGAAGCCCATTCTAAAAGGTGAAGGACGTAACAGCAGTTGAGGTTTATTTTAAGTACAATTGCAGTTGTGTGACACTGTGATCCTTTGCTATAGCTTCTACCTCTTATGTTTCTGCTCCACAACTACCTGAAAAAAGAGCAGCGTTTCAAAACCTAGTGCTTCCAAATTACTTGTTGGACTACAATATGGTATTGTGTGATTTGCAGTTATTACTTCTGACATTTACACAATGACCTGGGTGGTGCCAAGCGGGCAAGTTCCACGCAGTGACGTTGTCTCAAGATGCCCTCCCCAGTGTCGGAATGCCGAACAAGGATGAAACGAAACGACAAACGTAAGGAGCCAGGGCTGTGATGCAAGGCATAGCCATGCCTCAGGTGGCGATGAGGAGGATTCAGCAGCCTCGATCGAATGTTCTTTTCCACAGAAATAACGCACTGGTCCTCTATTATATTTTCATCATCCTTTGAGAATCCACCCACGAAAATATCAGCATGAATTACTTCAGAGTTATAACACAAAGCATGTGCCACTGTCAGGCCCTACAGAAGTATGAAAACATTCAGAATTGCTGATCATATTGTTCAGCGATGTGCAGGGTCTGTGGCTGAGCCATGGGAAACACAGTTTACAGGGACCGTGTTGAGAAGATGTCTGGACGGATGCTTTTCGAATGGTTGGTGTTGATTCAATGGACCAAATGTCATCTATCTGCCCTACAATAAACATATAATTCACAGTTTGCTGTTTGGCTGTTTTGTGATGTAGAGCGACAGAAACAGTAAGGGCTGAGTTAGCTCGACCACCTGAGGTAATTCTGAACGCACTGCCTTCTAAACCACAAGTTAAAATCACTACGCTTTGAAGTAAGATAGTGACCCTCTAGGGCAATGGAGAATGGGTAGTGACAGAGTCAGAGTAGGGTCAGTTTCCTCTCCGTGCGTCAGTGATACAAACACATTGTTCTCCCCTGGGTCAGTGACAGACACACCTTGGGTTCCGACTGTTGTTCATTGAATCAGAGGCACAATGTTGCCCGTTTCCTCTTGCTTGGTTTAGTGAAAGAGATACAGTGTGTCAGCCTGCTCTCCGCCCGCTCCCCTCCCCTGGGGACAGGACTGCTGATGCCTTTGCTCATATATTCGAACATGCTGCCAGGCAGAGTCATGCGCTGGCGTACCATGGACGGGTTTTTTGACTGATCAAGTTGAATGCAGGCGAATACAAATCATTCTGACATTGCTTCTAGAGCATAACTCTTCTGAAAGGACTCTCCAGGATTTGTCCAGATCCTCCAAAAGACATTGGCAGTGGTCTCCATGTTGCAGATTGGGAGCGAGTCAGAGACTGTGCTGTTTGTAGACCTCATAAAACACATTAAGCAATTCACATGAACTTCAACAAGGTCAGACTATGAGAAGGCCAGGGAAGAATGCTCGGTCTCTTGCTAAGATATTTACGTCATCGAGGGACATGGGTAACGTTCCATAGAACTCGAGGGTTGCTGATGTTCTGGTATCACTTACAAAAGATGTTGTCGAAAAAAACATTTAACTATAGACCCGTGAGACTGAGATAAAGTGTGGGAAAATTTTGACAAAAGGAATTATGTAAAAAAAAATGCAGGTCAGGACAATTGTTTTTTACATATATACTGAAATTGTCGATAGGCCGACATACAGGCAACTGTGGAGGAATTCTATATTCATTGGAGTTTGAAGAATGGTGTTTTTTTTTAGAAGCTTTTCTTTCGTTTGTTCAAATTTGCTTGATTTTTCTTCACGATTTGTAAGTTTATTTATAATGAGTTTTCTCCTTCTTCATGTTCTATCTGTTTGAAAGGAGTGGAAACTTATTTTAAAAGAAAGCTGATATTGACAGCTGTTCTTTTTAGGCTTGTTTAACTGAGGACATTTGAGAGGCAGAGTGTGATTATTACTAAATGTAGAGAAGTTATTACACAGACAGATAATTGACAGCCAGTGAAGGTAAGAAGGGAGTTCAGCATTGGCCCGTGGCTGTTCTTCTCTGAAATACATATCTTATTTTGTTACCTCTTGAAAGAGGCAGACTCTCAGAGGAATGTACAAGAGAAGGTCACATCTGAAGCAATAAAAATGAAACGTGCAATAGGTTTGTAAAAATGTAAAAGAATAATTGATGCTGGGACTCTCCAGTCAGCGTTTAGAGAAGGAGTAAACCTGAACTTCATTGAATCCCTATGTCGTTGAAGCAGATCATTCTGCCCATTAAGTCCACACCAAACCATGTAAGAGGATCCCAACCCTCTACCTAATATTACCCATGGCTAACACACTTAGCCTGCACATTGCTGAACAGGAGCAATAATTCTGCATGACCAATGCAAATAACTTGCACATCTTCTGGGTGAGGGAGGAAACCAACTCAGAAATATGAAGACAGTTGGTAAAGTGTCTCGATGGTTGGACAGCGACAGCAACACGAATTTTCCCCTCCCTCGGCCGACTGTCTGTGTGGAACTTGTGCATTCCACTTGTGTCTGCATAGATTTCCTCCTTCAATCCCAATGTGTGCATATTAGGTGAAGTGGCCTCGATAAATTGCCTATAATGTTCAAACATGTGTAGTGCATTAGTCTGTGGTAAATATAGTGTAGTAGGACAATCTGTGTGGGTGGGTTACTCTAAGGAAGTTCGTTGAGGACTTGTTCAGCCGAAATGTCTGTTTCTGCACAGTAGAGATTTTTGTCTCTAGCGCCAGGAAAGATGTTGTTACATCCGAAAGGTTTCAGGAAGTATTATTTTTAAATATCCATTTGGGGACTTGGGCATCACAGGCTGTCCAGCATTGATAGCCCATTCATATTTTCCCTTGAGAAGGTGGCGGTGAGATGCTGTCTTGATTTGCTGTGGTCCACTTGCTAGAAGAAGTCACCATTTTATCCAAAAAATGTGAAGTCGCAATCATATGTTTCAAAGCCAGGGGAAGTGGCTATGGGCGGAACTTGCGGATATAGTGTCCTCACTACCTCCTGCCTTTATCCTTCTCGGTGCAACTGGTCGTAGATTTTCAAAGTGCTGTCTAATGTCCTTTGGTGAATTACTCCTTTCCAGTAATGGATGATTGAATGCGTATCGATTTCGTATGAATCACGCAGATTGCTTGTACTGGATGGTGTCAAGCTTCTTGAATGTTGTCGGAGCTGCACCCATCCAGGCAAGTGAGGAATATTCCATCATGCTCTTGATTTATCCTTTGGAGGTGGTGAAGAGACTATAGGGTGTCATGAGGTGAGTTACTCCTCGCAGCTTCACTACGCTGTGACCTGCTCTTGCAGCCACTGTATTTATGTAGTGAGTTCAGTTGAGTTCCTGGCCGATGTTAACCTCAAAGATGTTAACAGAGGAGGAAACGGTGATGGTAATAGTGTTGAATATAAAGGGGCGGTAGTTGTATTGTCTCTTATTTGTGATCATGATTGTCGGATATTTGTGTTTGCAAATGCTACTTGCTACGTGTGGGCCAAGGCTGGATATTGTCCTGATCGTGTTGCCATTGAGCACGATAGATTCAGTATCAGAGGGAGCCGCATACGGAGCTGAACACTACAAACATCGGTGGAAATCCCCAGTTCCGACATTATGACAAATGTCAGGTCATTGATGAAGCAGTTGAAAATTGTTGAGCATTACCATGAGGGACGTCTGCAGAAATGTGGTCGGTTGCGGTGACTGAGCCCTCAACAACCACAACCATTTCCCTTCGTGTCATTTATGACTATAATCCGGATATTCATTGATTTTAGTTTTGCATGGACTCCTTGAGCAAACACTCGGTCTAATGCCGCCTTGAAGTCAAGGATTGTCAGTCTCACCTCAACTCTGGAATTTAGCTCTTTTCTCCATATTTGAACAAGATTGTAATGAGATGACGAGCTTAATGACACAACTTTGCATTACTCAGTGCGTTGTTGCTGAATGAGTTCGTACAGGATGAGTTTCAAGCTGGTTGAGTTACAACATTGATGATGCATCTGGATAGATATGTGAACAGAAAGGGTTGAGCGACATGGCCCAAATGCTCTTAAATGGAATGAGATAAGAATAGGATGCCTGTTTAGCATGGATGGTTGGAACTCAGGGTCTATTTCCATGCTTAACAACTCTATGTCTCTAGACAAATGCATAATAAAAACACTTTTTATCATATTAAATTAAACAGAGTCAAAGTTGACACATTGAAGGTGTGGCACGTCAGGCGAGAGTAACAACAAATATTCTCCAAACCGCTGGTGTGACAATATATTCAAAGAGATCAATCTTATGAGTCTCTAACATAGGAGAAGGAGAAGTAGTCAGAGAAACTGAATGTGAAGGAGAGAATCGGTACAGAAATGTACACAGCTCAGTGACTCAGGATTGTCAGATCTATTATTGCTTCTGGCGTTATTACCAGCCATTACATTTAACTTATTTCTATGAAATCTCTTATTTATTTCATCATCACGCCATCTGGTAACATTTATATCAAAGCAGAATAGCTAAAAAGAAACGTTTTACACCAACCCAGGAAAGCAAAGACGTCAATGGATGGCTTTGGAACATGTTGAGAAAATGGGTGAGAACGTAAAATTGAGAAATTGACGGACAACGTGCCTTTGTCGGGTCACTGTGGTCAGTTCATAATGACGAAATGGAATTTGTTGATAAAGCAAACCAAAACAGATTTGGACAAAGTTAATGCATGCATTTTATTAACAGATCCATGAAGTGTCGTGCAGGGAAAAAAAATTCTTTAGGCAACATCCAAGGAGGACGGGAGTCGACGGATGAAGGATTCTGCTTGAAACCTCGATTCGTCTCTTCCGGAAGCTGCCTGACCTGCTGTGCTCGTTCTAAGGGAAGAATGTATCGACTCTGTCTCTCCAGCATTGGCAAGCCTCACTATCTGCCAGTTTACAATCTGGTGTCAGGCAAATATGGCCCGTGAATTCAAGAGTCCAGGAGTAACAATGGAAAGAATAACTGATTCACCAATTATGAACTGAGCTCGAGATGGATATAGGAGCTGTATTGCTGCTGGAAGCAGTCATTCTTGGTGATGATGCGAATATCTTTTTGGACTAATCTCAGGACCGATTATGAGGCCACAAGCAAGCAGGTTTCACTTAGAGACAGTTTACATTGAGGTCAATGCATAGAGCGTAAGCCACAAAACGCTTTCATGGAAGCACTGAGGGCTTTGGCTCAGGTTCCACATCTGATCCCATTCCCAAGTTCAAATCCTTTCTGTCACAGTGTCCTCGGATTGGGCCTTGGATTCCCCCCGCCAACACGGAAAACGTAAAGAAAAGAGTGGTCCGTGTATCGGGCCAGAGGAAGCTGATAGAATTCAGCGAAACACACCTTTGTAATCAGAAGACACAATATTTAGAGTATAATTTGTTCCCTGTATAACTTCTTTTTTTTTTACACTTTTGTCCAGATGTTTAGATCAGAGAATTCTGTCAGGAACTCTCGACACGAGCCTGATGTTGCTGTTCACAATCTGGCCTGCAGAGAACAATAACACGTTCCTACGCTTTATTTATTTTTTGTATCTGGCCATTCAGAGACCGGATAGCTTAGGAGGATTTTTTTTTTCCCGTG
Organism: Hemiscyllium ocellatum; assembly: GCF_020745735.1. Lineage (NCBI taxonomy): Eukaryota > Metazoa > Chordata > Chondrichthyes > Orectolobiformes > Hemiscylliidae > Hemiscyllium > Hemiscyllium ocellatum. The sequence goes on along the minus strand of NC_083408.1, from coordinate 4,501,795 downwards.
GCACGTCTAATTCCTCTTTCGGTTTGTTTCTTTCTCCTCAGCTTTCTTTACTGATGCTTATTGCTAACAGCACTTTCCAGTTGCATTGCTCTTCCACACTGTTTCAATTTGCTTTCAGATGCACCAATTTATTGCCCATGTGAAACCGAAGGTTATCATGTCGCTGCTCGTCCATTTCCATTCCGACCATTCCACACGTGGACTCCTCGTCCATCGTTTGCTTCATTTCATGTTGTCTCTAAGTTACTTGGATTTGTTCATCAACTGAATCATTTATTAACTCGATATTTCACTACTTATTTTAACCGGTCTCGAAATGATTTCTTCGTCACCAGAGCAATAAATGCAACTTAGGTTCCGCAGCATTCATGTTACTAACTTCAAGAGATCGGAAGCAGGGGATTCCATGATATAAGTCGCATCAATGAACTATATCGTATATCCCATAAAGAGAAGGACAAACCTTTCGGTTTTGGCGAAGACTAAAGTCACAAATTATTTCTGCTCTATATCCCTTGGTCCTCTTTGAATATTCTCTGATCCTCGGTTCCTTACATATCTTAATGTATGTCTGCCAGTCGAAGTGTTGATATAGAGAATACATATGAATGGAAAAGTACTGGTAAAACTGCTTCAAAATATTGAAACTTGTCCTCCGATTGTCATTTCAATAACTACCGCTTGATAGCAAAACAATGCAATATTGTTCCTGTTCTTTCCAGGTTTAAATCAGAAGTAGATGGTAATATTATTTAAAGAGAAGAAAATGCAGATTGTTGCTTGAACCCTGATTGCAGTTTTCTCTGTGCAATAAAACACTTTCGTCTGATGTAAAGAAATGGCAACAATTCAATCAAACGTAAAAGCAGCAGTGTACCAGAGAGAATCAGAGATTTTGTTTCAGCAGCAGGAATGGAGGAGCGTAGACTCGGTTGTCCAAAAGGTTAATCACTGATTGAAAACTTACCTTGAGTGTCGGGGACATTTTTTTTTTGTTTCAGCAGCAGGAACAGCCGGTGAAGTTGAATCACTAACGTATTTACAGGAACAAACGGAGAAGGGATGCCAAGGATCAAAGAACTACCGGGAACATATTTGGACTGTGGCTGAAAGTGCTGAACACCTATAGTGCCTCCCACCCGCCATTCTACTCGAACAAATATAAGAGTTAATGATCCATAATCTGAGCTGCACACACGGCGGCATAGGCAGGAGGGGAGAGTTACTTGGGCGCTTTGTTCAGGACGTGGTTCCACCTGGTGGATTAATTAATTGAAATTCAGTTCGTGATCAGAGACAACAAGCAAGTGAGGCAGGTTGGGTGATCCTGAGTTCAGAAGTAGAGCAGCCTCAGCTTTTGACCTGATTTAACAGTTATGAGATTCTTCTTCCCTGTATGGATCAAGAAAACGGCTATGGGGAGGAAGTGCCACAGCACTGTGGTACGCAAGGCCACTCAAAAGAGGAGAATCAAAAAGAAAAGTAGTAGTCAAGGGGATTTTATGATGAGGGAGATATTAGTATCCTTGTATGCCGGATCGGAAGTCCTGCATGATGTATTGCTTGCCTGCTGCCAGGATGCATACATCTCTGATTGGCTGGAAAGGATATTGCAACGGGAGGGGAACGTTCAAGTTGTCGTCGTCCTCGGAGGGACTAGCACCATAAGCAAGTTTGGGATGGAGGACCTGTTTAGGGATTATCAAGCACGAGGAAGGAAATTAATGAATAGGCCCTGGAGAATTCTAATCTCTGGAATATTGCCTGAGCTGAGTGCAGTTGGAAGAGGGATTAAAAAAAGGAAGAGAACAGGTGACTAAGGAAATGGTGTGTGAAAGAGAGATTCTATTTTATACAGCACTGATATCATTTTTGGAAACGGGTGGATCTGTACCAATGGACAGTTTCCACCTGAACGATCTGGAACCAGAAGTTTAGCGAAAAGTATAAAAATGTTTTTCAGTAGGACTATGAATTCACAAGTGGGGTGCGGTGACAAATGGAAAGGGAAAGCGACAGGAAATATGATGATAAATACAAAAAAGAAAAACATTTGGTTAGCACGTGTGCGGGCGGATTTGCGGTCAAGGCAGACTATGAAAGAAACAAACAGGAGGAAAACTCAGCAGATTTTAGAGATGTGAATCATGTCACTAATACAGACACGTAACCTACATGTTCGGAGCATTCGTAGCAAGGTTGATGATTTAGTATCACAAAGCATGGTGAACGAAAATGAGTTGGTAGCCATTATGGAGACATGTTACTGAATGGTCACGACTAAGAGTTAAATATCCAGGGATATCAGACGATTCCAAAGCACCGACAGAAGGTAAGGGAAGTGTGTAGCTCTCATTCAAAAGTAGCGAAGTCCAGTGAAGTGGTTAGAGACAAAAGTAGTTTCTATGGAAAATAAGTTTGAATCCAAATTTGATAAAATTAGAAATTCAAAGAAGAACTATTCACAGATTTGGCGTCGTCTAACACAGACAAAATAACATCATATATTGCGGCGGGCAATAAACAAAGAAATAA